>NC_040028.1:20463645-20484748 GCF_000972845.2 Larimichthys crocea | reverse complement strand
GTACAGTTGTCATGAACGGGGGAATTAGCTACAGAGACCAAAACTGTTTTTTGTACCAGGCTGTAAACCTGTTTATTTCTGCTGTGAAGTTGGACATTTGGACATGGGGACTTATGGAGACTGACTCACTTCTGGAGCCAGCCTCAGGTGGACGTTAGAGGAACTGACCACTGATGAAAATATATTTTTTGTACACACTGGACCTTTAATGTATGTGTGCTACATCAAATATTCAAACCCGGATGCCTGATGACGTTCTGGGCTCCATCGTGTGTTTGTTTTTTATTTATTTATATTTTATTATGATGCTGAGTGGATTACTCATGTCACGTCGTACTCAAAATGTAATAAAGAGCCAACCAGTTATTTGTTCTGTAGAAACTGGGTCAAACTATTTGGACATAATCGCTCGGCACTGAATAAGCTCCGTTAACGTCAGCGCGGTGACCGACTGATCTCATAAATCGACTCGCTCAGTGAATTACAGCTTTTGTTAGCAGTCGCTAACCTGAGGTGTGCTGACAACACGTCATCCATAGAGATTCTGTTTGTGTCTGAAGCGCCGCTTGGAAACAGAGCGTGTGGCTCTCCAGTGACACAAAGCTACGAGACACAGATCACACAAAGCGCACATTGTTGTGGATTACAATGTGAGAGAGCAATCACTCGTTTCAAAAGGGGAATAATGAAACTTTCCACTGCAGCTCCTTTAGCGAAAACTTTAGCAGCTTACTTTAATCTTTTAATTTTTTATTTAATCTATCAAGGATTCTAAAGTATAGGAAGTTTTAATTTGTAACAAACGTATAGATCGGGATACTGGACATCTGTATGGTTCAAACATCAGGCCGCATTCAGACGAGACCCGGCACTGCAGAGAAAACACAGCGACCTGCGGTGGCCAAGTTGAGCCGCCAATCAGATGGTCCGGTTGGGCTCACACCTCCACAGTGAGCCTGATCTAAACTCTGAGACTCTACCTGTCGTGTTCTGACTTTGTTTATGTCATGAAGCAGCTTCTAAATCTGAATCGGACTCACGGTTTACGCTGCAAAACACGACACGAAGGAGTTTCGTTTGTTTTGCGCTGGCTTGTTGAAGAGAGAGAAGAGAGAAGACACAGACAGTGAAAGAGGAGAGGGGGCGCAGCCTCGATTAAAGAAAGTTAATCAGAGAAATACAAAATTATTTCCTGATTGTTTGACAGCGTAACGTTCAGCAGCTCGTCACACACCGCTGCACAGCCCCTGACGCCGTCTGAATGCGCCCTGAAAGTGTTCACAGAACCAGAGAGGCCCGATGTTTGTGTCGTGAAACACAACAGACTCTGTGGAAGAGGACCCACACTCATGGGTACTATTATATTTCATTTCTTTCATTTCAGACACACACACACACACTTAAGACACAAGAAAGCTCAAACTAGTTTTTCTGCATTAGTGCTGCTGTAGGATTAGAACAGGTCGTTCCAGAGGAGACAGCAGAACAAACCCTGCATGACTCTGCAGCTTCCTGCTAAAGACTTCATCTTGACCTCTCACTCTTCGAGCTATCTGAATCTTTTACAGCCTGACGTGAGCGGTGTTACATAAAAATGTACAAACACAGCCCTCTAGTGGAGGAAAACTGTAACTGCCATAAAGGCGTTCCTCGTCAATAAACGATAATTCACAGAAGTCGACAGATGAACTTACCGTAAACAACGGGGTACACAGTGCCTCGGATCCCTGAGGCAGGACAGTGCATGTTCTTTCCGTTGAGATATAAATTCAGCTCCACGTGGTCGTATGTGATGCCCTGAGGGAGACACACACAGCGAAATCTGGTTTAACCTTCACGTCGCCGGGCTCGTGTTTTAAAAGATGAACACTGAAACGCCTGAGAGACACAGAGAGGTTCTTTGCTTTCCTCTCCTACGACTCTATTCTGTTCCCGTCAGGGTTGCAAAATTCTGGGAAACTTTTCATGGGAATAAACCAGGAATTTACAACATTGAAGGTCGGCCCTTTAACAGGAACTTAAATATAGTTGGAAAATATATTTTAGCATCATCTTGACTAAGACAACCAGATTTCCTGCAGGTCCACTTGAATATCTGCTCTTCCTCAGTCACATGCACATAGCACACTGCTTACTGCAGGGCTGCTGAGGCCACGCCCCCTACCTGCACAGGTGATTTCTGTACCTGGACCACACTTTAGAGCCCAGAGCACACAGAGACTGTTGGACACACATTTGAGTCTGTGGACTACATAATATTGTTCAATGAAATAATTCCCTGCAGGCTGTTTTAGCACCTGACAGGTTCATATGTTCACACGTCTGTTCATGAAGTTTGAAGCTCCAGCAGCAGCTTTAATCTTTGCTGCTCTTGTTTTCAGAACCACATGGTGTCCTAAAATGAGGCATGACTAGAAGAACATAGATGGAGGTCTGCAACGGATCCTGCACACTCGCCCGTCATGACTCTCTGCAGCTCTCCTGAAACCAATCCTGTGCTCGTTAACATCATATTTCATAAAATGTTGCTTCAATCATTCTACGACTTACATCTGTCATTTAACAAAACAGAAAATAACAAGGCCAAACAGCAATTTGGTGCACATGTGGCAAACCGGACACAAACAGACGGCGTCCAGCTCGTGTTGGATCATGTGACTATCGATGTCTGCCAGCTGCCTTGGGGGATAAAAAATAAAAAGCCTACGATACCAAAATCTGCTGCAGGCCTCATGGGACCTGCAGGCCAGCCTGGTCTTTAAGCAGATGATCAGTCCAAAGCGTCACTTTGAGTACAGACTAACCTGATCTCAGGTGATTCAAAGATCAGATTCAGGATCAGGTTAATAAATTCTGCACTTACCACAATGTCACCCTCCTGAGGAAGGCTGTTTGCAGGTAGGCGGTTCTTCTCTTCATTATTGTGGTACACAGAGCCATCGTGCCTCAGAACTAGGCTGTTTGTGTCTCTGCCCAAAGGCACTTGATTAAGATTCACCTTCTGCGTGGCCACACCTATTCCCCACACACCTGAACACAGAGCACAGCACGGAGTTACCTGCTATAAAACACTCGGACTGAAATGGATTGTATTTACACGGACACGGGCCAGCTGCGATGAAATAAAATAATAATAACAAAGTGGAATTCACGTGCGCAGCAGATTTTTCAGCTGAACACTAATAAAAAGAGTCTGTGTGGAGCTGCATGAGGGTCCAAGTGTCGAGCAGAAATCCATCAGCGAGCATGCAGTCATGAGACGCTGGATTCAGCGTGTCTGTGTCGAGAACTCTCGCTAAGAATGCAGCAGAAAATCTCAATCAGCTCCGAGTCAGACGCTTACCAGTGGACTGGATCTTAAACTCAAAATAACTTTTGTTCTGGTGCAGAGGAGCGTTGGCCAGACAGCCTCCGGTGCCGCATATTCTCCGGCCGCTCTTTACAATGACGACATCTGTGCCTGCAAAGACAAAAAAGAGGCGAGAAGACAGCTTGTAGTGAGAAACACATCGTTATACATGAAACTAACGTAGAGACGGTCGCTCTCTCTGAGCAATCTGACAATTATTTGGCTGATTGTCACGAGTTGTACTTCAAAAAAGGGCAAAGATATTCCATTTGCAGTCATGCAAGACAGAGAAAAGCAGAGTACTTGAATATGTATAATAACAAGAAATGCCAAACATCACCGGTGTTTTGGTTCAAAGGGTGACCATGTTAAAAGGTGACTGTGAACCGAATCAACACGTATTGAAACATTTACATTTTTTGTTTTTACTTTTTAGTCGTTTATCCAAAGCGACTTACAGGGAGGAATCTGTGGTTCAGTAACTTGCCCAAGGACACTTCAACATGCAGACTGGACGAGCCGGGCATCGAACCACCGATCATCTTAATGGTGGACGACCCGCTCCACCTCTTGAGCCACAGCTGCCCCTTTTATTAATTTAAGTCATACATGTGTCCACAAATAAATCATACATCAAAACAGCTTTTTAGAGGTGTAACATATAAAACAAAGAGTCGTTCTTGGTGAGCTGAGTCAAATGATCCGACTCCCTTAAAAGAACTGAACTTCCCATCGCTAGTGGTCACCAGCTGACCTGTCTGCTGTTGTTAAGTGGCATTAACATTATATCTGTTTAAGTAAGGGGTGTTAAAATACACAACTTCAGTCATTCTACGTTACATAAGAAAAGGCAAACATCACCGGTGTTTCAGTTCAACGGGTGACCATGTTAATTGGTGACTGTTAGCCGAATGCGCCAAGAGGTGTTAAAACATTTACATTACATTTTTTGTTTTTACATTTGGGGATCGAACCACCGATCATCTGATTAGGGGACGACCCGCTCTTCCTCCTGAGCCACAGCCCTTTTATTAAGTCATATGTGTGTGTCCACAAAGACTGAGTCAAATGATCTGACTCCCTAAAAAGAACTGAACTTCCCATCGCTAGGGGCGTCCCATTCGACTAACAGTCACCACTTAACGGGGTCACTCGTTGAACCAAAACACTGGTGTCTTGATTTTTAGCGCCCGGTGTTTCAGTTCAACGGGTGGCCGTGTTAATCGGTGTCTGTTGTGTTGAAAACACGTAGAGTCTTTGGTGTTTATGTTTGACAGTTGGTCACCACTTAACATGGTCACTCGTTGAACCGAAACACCGGTGATGTTTGTCTTTTCTTATGGGACATAAAATGACTTAAACACATTTTAACACTTTCTACTTAAACATACATTTGTTTAAACATAAATATAATGTTAATGCGACTTAACTACAGCAGACAGGTCAGCTCGTGACACTCGAGCGCAAAAAATAAATAAATAAATAAATCAAGACACCGGTGTTTTGGTTCAACGAGTGGCCGTGTTAATTGGTGTCTGTTGTGTTAAAAACACGTAGCATCTTTGCTGTTTAAGTTTGACAGTTGGTCACCACTTAACACGGTCACTCGTTGAACCGAAACACCAGCGTCTCGATTTTTTTCGCGCCCGGTGTTTCAGTTCAACGGGTGGCCGTGTTAATTGGTGACAAAACACGTAGCATCTTTGGTGTTTATGTTTGACAGTTGGTCACCACTTAACACGGTCACTCGTTGAACCGAAACACCGGTAGCTAGCCGCTGAAACGTCACGAGCTGACCTGTGTGCTGTTGTGACGCCGCGTTAACGTCACATTTGTGTATAAATGAATGTATGTTTAAGTCGGGGTGTTAAAACAAACAAATTAAATCACTCTATGTCGCTAAAAACGCGTTTAATCTCTGCTATCGGTGAGCTAGCCGATGCTAACGGCGGAAGTAGCGGACCCGCGCGTCACGGACTCGAACACGTACCCATGTGGTGCGTGTCCAGCTGCACGGTGGGCATCTCTTTGAGCGGGATGTGTCCCGGCCCGCCGTCCCCGCAGCAGCCCAGACAACACGCAAACATCGCAGCCATCCTCTGTCTGCTCCGACACTAGCTACACATCCGGAAACAAGCTGCCAAACAAACCAACGAGCGTGTGACGTGAGAGCGCCCCCTGACAACAGCGACACTGCGCGGCGGGAGTGGGAACTGCACAAGCCCCCTGCGCTTCGCTGTATACCCGACTGTATCCAATCACAGCGGCTAACAGATAGGCAGTTTGCTCCTGATGGCATGGAAACAAGGGAAGAAAATCAAGGTCAAAATTTATACACGTGACTAAGTAACTGTTGGTTTCGGTGTTACGTAACCACGAGTGGAAATAAAGCGAGTTTCAGGGGCTGGAGTGGAGCGTCCTGCAGACACGCAGCTCCTGTTTACTTCTTACACACGTCGGTCCGTGTCATGCTGTCAACATGTTTACATGCACCGCAGCGGCTCTTTAAGTGGGGCAGCACGCAGAGCTGTGTGATGCTAAAAGAACCGAGCTGACACTTTTTCACGCTGTAATGTTTTGCATAGCAACAGCCCCTCCCCCATCTGCCCGTCAGGGGACCCTCTGCGAATTACCCAGCAGGGGCAGAAACGTAAACACACCTAACGCTCACAACGAAGCTGCAAAGATTCTCAAAACAAAGGCGGCTTTTGCGCCAAATGGCGCTTTTGCGCATTTACTGGTGTGCATGTGCGCAAATGCGCTAAAAAAAAATCCAGTCAGTGGATTTTCTGTGCGTCAGTGAAACGGTTAACTCTCTACCCGGAAAAGGGAGTGAAGTCTGCACAGCAACAAGCGCCATGATTGCGTTGCACTTGCGCGTCTCCAGCAGCTGGTGGTGAGTGATCTCTTTTGGTCCAGTAGTTGCATGTTACTATGCGCTTGCAAAAATCTGTCGCAGCTGCCTCTTACTTCACCACCTTGCCAACAGGAGCGACGTTAACGCGGACGCTTGTTTGTTCCGATCATTTGTCGCATTGGATTGGTTCAGACGTGATTCAGAGCTCCGACACAGCCAGGGCTGCTGCTCCGTGACACAAAGCTAAAGAGGGAGAGGGAGGGGGTGGAAAAATCGTTTGCTGTAAAGTTATTAACGATTTTTTTTGGGACTTATGTCCACGCAAGTTTGTTGCAGCGTCAGCTGCTTGCAGAGATGTTGTTGTTGCGCAAACGGAGGGTTGTTTCTTTTTTTTTTTGGCGGAGGTCGTGCCAAGCTTTTTACGCGGGCACAGCCAGTTTCACTTTCAGGATGGGAATACTCCAGACACAGCTGGAAAACATCTGTATCCTTTTGCGATGCTGCAGCTTTGTTCGTGTGTCATTTACATCCGCTCTTGTTTGTTTGTTTGTTTGTCTGTTTTTGGGGTTTTCTCCCATTTTTGACGCCTGGATAAATGTGTTTACAGATGTGCCATCATCGCCGTCATGGAGCAGCTCGAAGAGGAACTAACGTGCCCGATCTGCTGCGGTCTCTTCGAGGACCCGCGGGTTTTGTTGTGCTCGCACAGCTTTTGCAAGAAATGCCTGGACGGACTGTTGGAGGGGAACCGAGGTCCGGCTTTCAGGACGCCTTTCAAATGTCCAACATGCCGCAAAGAGAGCCCGCACAACGGCGCAAACAGCCTGCAGATCAACTACTCCCTGCGCGGGATAGTGGAGAAGTACAGCAAAATAAGGGTCATGCCCAAAATGTCTGTTTGCAAACAGCACCGCGGGCAGCCTCTCAACATATTTTGCGCCACCGACTTGAAACTCATCTGTGGCTTTTGCGCAACGACAGATGACCACAAAGGGCATAAATTCAGCTCCCTGGAGGAGGCGTACGAGCGAGAGAAGGAGGCGTTTGAAGAGCTGCTGCGCGGGGTGGAGAGCTGGCAGAGCGCAGACATCCTGTCCTGCCTGGAGACACTACAAGCCAGTAAGAAAAAAGCGCTTCAGTCGGTGACCAAGGACGCGGAGGAGGTAACAGACTATTTCGACAGACTCATCAGTGCCATCGAAGGCAAAAAGAACGAGATCCTGTCCGATTTCGAGACGCTGAAGCTGGTGGTGCTGCAAGCGTACGACCCAGAGATCACCAAGCTGAGCGCGGCGGTGGAGGAGCACCAGCGGGCGCTCAGCATCGCCGAGTCCTTCAGGAGCGTCTCCGACCCCCTGTGCTTCCTGCAGCAGATGCAGGAGTTTCGGGAGAAGTTGGGGATCCTCAAGGAGACTCTGCCGCCCTCTCGTAAAGACATGGACGTCGGTCTTCCCGTGCGTAATTTCGACGTTAAAAAGTGGGACTCGCTCCGGCTCCGAGAAGTGGACAAGATCTCAGTCCCCCACGGGTGTGGCGGCGGCTCCCACCGAGCGAGGGGCTCACGGATGACAGCCCGCAGATGTTTCACCTTATTCCTGAGTTTGCTGCTGCTGCTCCTGATGCAGACACACTACGCGCGCTCACAGATCCAACCATTCCTCGCCGAGGTCTCCACGCACCTTACCCACGCTGGCGCGCACCTGCGGGGGATAACTGACACGTGCACGAGTTTACTGGGTGCAGGTCAGGACTCTGTCGTGAACCTGATAGACTCCGCTGTCAGTTTTATTGGCAGCTGGAAGTTGTTTTAATTATTTAGGCTCGCGTGTCATCCATCCATGAGGTGATTAAACTCGGTGACACCCGATGGAAACACTACACACCTACTACACACCTACTACACACCTTATGTTCTGCCTTCATGTGCAATCAAACAGAAGCGACACTGCAGATTTTTAAAGAAGACACCAATGTGCAACCTTTCCTGTTTTTGATTTCTTTTTTTTTAAACATGTGCAAGATGTTGATATATAAATAAATAAAAAGTGAGAAGTTTAATTCACCCCCGTGTTTGTTTTCATTCAGGAGACACGTCAGCTCGTTCAGTCACATCAGCACCACAGTGCAGCGCAGTGATGCTGCTGCTGCAACCTCGTCAAGGTTACACACGTTACATAACAAGGCCCCGTGTGAAACACACAGGGCGTAAAGAACACGGTGCTGTCATAAAATCTAAAATACATTTTAAAAAGCTGTGCTCACTCTATCAGTGACAATAAAAAACAGGCTCATTTCTCTGGTTGCATGACATGTCCGGACATCTGCAGGCTGTTAAGTTAAAGTCCAGTCAGTGTGTGTGTGAGTGTGTGTTTTCTACTGCTGACTAACATCTAAATACATAAAGTGTGTGCAAATGTTTTTAGAGTTTTTAAAATCGAGGGCAACTCTGTGACAACTCTGGCTCCTCGCCAACAGCAGCAGTGTTTATCCAGAGAGCAGTGATCATATATTATATTAATTTATTATCATCGATTCTCCCGAAGAGAGAAAAACAAAACGTCAGAGCTCGAAGTGAATCCGTGATGTCAGCACTGACCATAATTCAGGATGTACGTCATGGCACGCGTCTACATGTGTATATATAGCCCCTCTGTTGCCAGGCGAGTATAGGATGAAAATAAATGTATCACTCCGCGTTTATGTCCTAATTATCACCGGGAGTTTTTAAAATGTAGTTTCATGAAGTCAATCCAAATATTAAAGAGACTTTAATGAGGATGAATGAGCTCGCAGCGCTGTGCGCACAGGGCCTGATGAACTCTTCATCACTGAGTCCAGATACCATGAAGAGTGAGAGGCTGAGTGTGAACCTGCTTTTATTATTATTATTATTATTATTATTAATGTCATATTAAACCAGCTGATTTCACACGTTTACTCTGGAAACTGTGGCTGTGTAATTTTTATAATTAAGCATCCAGTTAAAATGTAAAAATGGAAACGTGGAGCGTGAGGCCGGATCACATTTTCTTTAAATTGAAATAAAAGGAAGCGCTGAAAGAATTTATAATATTTAATAATGTAATTTAAATAATTCCGCTGACACACACACACACACACACACACAGAGAGAAAATAGATGTCCGTCTTGCAGATGTGTCATTATAAAGTTTTATATTCAATTTAAATAAAACAAAACGAACGAGGCCTGAGCAGATCTGAGATTTTTAAGATTCCTCAAAAATAAAATAAAATCGAGCCTTTAAAAACCCGTCCTAAAAACGCGCCACTTTTATCTCTAAAATATATAAATATATAATAAATACATTTAAAATCCTGACTTCACTTTACTTTGAATTTAAAGCTGCGAAAACTAAATCTGAGAATTTGAATTATTAAAAAGGCCTACAAGGCCAAATGGAGGAGCACTGCTGCTGCCACACACACACACGGTGAAATGTGGCGGGATGTGATCAGGAAAAATGTAATAATGTCACAACTTTTATTTGTTTCATGTATTTTTATTAAAAATAATAATTAAAAAAAAAAAAGATCTGGAGCGGATCACTTTGGAAATTAGTGCAAAAACTCAGTTATCCGATTTTTTAAATTATTATTTCACCTTGCAAATTGATGTGTAAAATTTAGTCAGTAAACGGCGCGTAAGAGTCCAGTCCTCGGTGTGGAGGATGTGAGATTTGGGATTATGGTCCGGCGCAGAGGTGCGCGCATTACGCGCGTATCCGACCCGACAGCGCGTAAAATGGATGCGCTCCTCTGCGTGTCACGGGCCGTCACGTCACAGTTATTTCAGTTAACGCATGAATATATTAGAATAAGTTTGGAGGCGTTAATGCACGAGCTGAGGACGGATTCAAATAAAGACAGGGAGGGATTAAACCCAGAGGAAAAGATAAAACATCGAATTTATCTTTTTTTAAATATTTAAAAAATGAAGTGAATCATTTTAATCTGCTGGAAAACTCTGTGTGTGTGTGTGTGTGTGTGTCACGGCGGCTCATGCTGCGCAGGCCGGACATCCCACCACGAGCAGCCTGCAGGCCGCGAGGCCCGCAGTGTGTGTGTGTGTGTGTGTGTGTTACAATGAGCTTTATGCAGTGTATGTAAATAAACAGTCAGTGTGTTCAGACAGAGGGCGGTTCAGGTTTTTATTTGTCAGAGTGCAGACAGAACAGTGGAGTGTGAAATGATGCGGACACACAGTTAAAACATGAAGACAAACAAAGCGCAGGTGTGTGTGTGTAGATGGTGTACCTGTGTACCTGTGAGTGAGGCGAGGGTACTCAGTGCTGCTGACTGTGAGTGGTCAAGCTTTGCTTCAGCAGCACGATCAATACTGGAGGCTTCAGCTAGAGTCTTAACTCCAATATTTACGTGCTGCTACAGTAAGGCGACCGGCCAAGCTTTAACTTCACCATCATCTTCATCATCCTGTGTGTGTGTGTTTGTGTGTGTGTGTGTGTTCGTAAACAGGGCAACAGGTCGAGTTGTTCAGGCTTTCCTGCGGCAGCACAGTATGGCCTGCATCTCTGTGTAACCCACAAACCATTCCGTGCTGCTACAGCATCGCCTGACGTGTCAGTCACGCTCCTCTTCTTCTTCTCCTCCTCATCTTCTTCACGTTTGTCTCCTCGAGTCTGAACCACATGACGTTCACAGACGAGGACACACTCGTTACCTATCGTTTAAAAGATGATCAGCAGCTTCTTCTGCAGATTTAAAGTCCGACTCGTAGAGCAGGAGACGAGCGCCGCCGCCGCCTGGAAAACAGACACAAAGAGAATTACAGTTAGGCATCAAAGTGGTCAGAAGTATGTGGACGCCGGTCACAAGATAAATCTACGGTGATGTTCACACACACCGGTGCACCAGAACATCAAGCAGCAGTAATTGGTTGGCCAGAACTGAAGTGAGCGACCACCAGTGTGAACATCACCAAGCAGGAGGCGTCGACCACATTGGTTGAGACAAAAGTACGTCTGAGTATGATTTTAAAACCCGGCTGCACAGATCTGCTCTAATTTATCCACGACTCGAGGTCGGGCATCGATGCTGGTTATCGCCCGGCGTCGCCTGGCTCCGTGTCAGCTCTCCAACTCATGCCAAAGCTGTTGGGATGGAGGTTGAAGCCAGTCGGACAGATACAGCTCGTCCACGCCAAACAACAACAAAACTTTAGGGATGTTGCTTAATGCACAGCGGCGCTGGCGTGTTGAAACACGGAGGGGCTTTTCCCAAACTGTTGCGACAACACCACACAAAAATATCACCGTGTGCTGCAACAATAGGATTCCCCTCAACTGGAAGCAAGCAGCCGAGGCGCAGGGTTGTCAGTTCACATCTTTAGTCTTCAAGTACAACTTCTCTAATCGAGTCCAACGCAACAACTGGTGACATTTCAGTAGAAACAGCAGAGCTGCTGCACGTCTAGAAAACAAGTTAGAAGCTGCACCAGTTAAAAACTTTAACAGTTTAGCAACACGGCGAGCGCTGAAGCAGGCAGAAAATATCAGGCTTGTTCACACAGGAGGCAGCTTTATATCATTCACTGTTGGATCTGAATGAAACTGGCTCAAGAACCAGAGCTGATTTGTTGGAGAGCCGTGCTCCTGATCCAAACTTTGAGTTTTTTTTAAACCACTTGTTATTTCACCTTTCGCTCAGCTTCATTACAAACTTTGTATTTTTAAATCCCATTTCTCGTGTGCTCGTACCACAGCTCGACAAACTTCACAACACTGATGTGGTGAGAAATAAATCCACACTCTCTGTACTGTGCATGACTCAGACTTAATATATTAAGTAAGGAGTCTGTATCAGTCATAACACACTGTGGCATTCAGCTGCTGACAGGTGCCACACACACACACCTGAGTGTACAGTGAGTCTGAGTTACAAACGTTGTTGTGTAATGTCTCATTCAGCGGTGGAGCACTCTTAGGTTTCAAAGATAATTACTGCTGCATTGTGCTCGGCTAAGTGTGCAGCCGGCAGAACCCAGTGTGCTTCAACCTGGAGGAAATATGAGGCAAATATTCTGTTTTCATTCCCTGTAACCTTTAAATGAAGCGAGAGAGTCGAGGCAGCAAGCGACGAGATCTCTTTTGTCTGTTCCAGTGTCGTTTAGTGACCCAGAGACAGAATCGATGAAGCTCGTACAGTTTTAGCAGAGACCACATGTTTGAATCTTAAAACGAAAGGTGTTACAACTCACTTCATCCTGAGGCAGATTGGGTCCAACTGATGTGTTGTTGCCACTAGAGGTCTCAATGGACCTGTAATTACGATCTTGGTCTGAGATGGAGCCGATAGCCTGAACCTAATAACATCTTTAACATCCAGAAAGAGACAGTGAGGAGACGTGCAGGCGTCCCTCTGTCAGACAAACTCCAGTGCAGCCCAGAGGAACAAACTATTTGATTCATCTGCTGGAGAAAAGTACAGATTTGTGGCCTTTATTCTGATGTCCCAGAGGGGTTTTTGTCATGTGGTGAAGAAGCTGCAACCACAGATAATATTAATTAAAAAAGATCTGAGGGTCACCTGTGCAGACACACGGCTTTCATCAGACATGAAATGAACCCACACTTTTTTTGAAATCTGACTTTTAAACAGCAGAAAGATAGATTTCAAAAACACACACACCTACGTTACATCACCACGCTGCAACAACAGAGCCCACCAAAAGAGCCACAGAGTGCTGGCACAGGAACAGCTGACTCAAAGATCACAAGTCAATCTAACAAATCAGATACTTAATATCATTTTTTTTTAAAGAAATCAACTTCTGGCGACATCGTTACACGAAGGCGTCGTCTGAGAGCGTCTGCGATACTCGCTCCAGGCCAAGAAGATTTCCTGACGTTCACGCGATGCACGTTTTTATTAATAGTTCATATGATACAGGATTAGACTCGACTTTAGATTATGACATTTGTCAGGGATACAAAAGTCTGTGTGTGTGTGTGTGTGAGTGCTCCAGTTTAAAAACAATAAAATTAAATTTAAAGCACGCATGACACCTCAACATAAAAACTACAACACAGAAAAACAGTTAGGAGCTTATTTAGTATGAACATGACGAGCTTACACCTAAAACCAATTTTACAATTATTCCCAGCTTCTTAAAAAAATCCTCAGTTTGTTTAAACCGTGGCACAGAGTGACAGACGAGTTACACCGCGCTCATTTACAGCTTCACATCAGGAGTGTGTAACTGTCACATCTGTAACTGACCCCTGGGCTAACGGGGTCCGCATCGCCTGCCAAAGAAATATATATTATATATACACACACACACACACACACACACACACACATATATATAAAAATAAAAACAAGAGTTGGAAGCAGTGCCTAATAAAATAATGCCAGCAGCAACAATAAATAAATAAAAAATACACAGTTTGTTACAGCTTTTCGAGGTGTTTGCCACCGTTTTAATCATCAAGAATTAATTCATAAATGACTAAAAACAGTAAAGATCAGCTGATTCATGGATAATAAAATTAATTAATTGTAAGCTCGGGTTAAAAAGTCCACTCGTGGTTATTTTCCTGCTGTAAACAGCGGATACACCCCCGCCCCTCCGTCACATGTTTATCTACGCGACGCAAAGACGCACTCGGACCACCAACCTCGATTCACATGCGGAAAATTTGTCCGATCATTTCCTTATCTTGCACGTCATGTGCGGATGTCATTTTTAATGCATTAATTAAACTTAAAGGATAAGTCAACCACCACAGGAGTTTAAAAAAACACACACACAGCACTGACCAGGTATGGTGTGTGTTTCTTCTTTAAGCTGATAATTTTTTTTACAAGTCCAGGTTGTATTTTCACATCACTGACTCTAACCTCTCCCATTTTTCTCCCTCTCCTTTAAGGAAGCATGCCCAGACATGTCACCTTCACTGCTCAGCCTTTTTAACCCGTTCCTATGACATTTGCTCCCCCGTCACAATGGCCTCAAAGAGTCACCTGACCCCGAGGGTTGAAGGTCAAGTAACCTCCTACACCCCACATCGGTCCCGGGGAACGTGGACATGACAACCCATCACCTCCTCCTCCTCCTCCTCCTCCTCCACAGAAAGTGGTCTGGACTGGCCTCTTTTACATCGTCCTCTGGCTGTAAGAGCACAAACTAAAAAAAGAGAAGATCTAAACTGTGGGGAAAAAAGAAAAAGAAAAAATCTTTGCAAATTTGAGTTGTGATTGTGTTCATAAAGCTTTCCATCTGTGGGACACAGAAGGAAACTGCTCCAAGGTAAATATGTGCAGACACAACTTTAAATCTATTTACTTCTCACTGGTTAATATGGTTTCAGAATATATTTAAAGGTCAATCAGAAATAGAAGAATATACAGGGGGAGGCGTTTATTACAACACCTGAAGCCGGACACACACCAGGTAAGGCGGGACAAATCATTGTTTTAGATTTGGAAAGATGTTCACCGTGCCACAACTTTATAAGGTGTAATAAAATGTTTCATCACATGCCGGGACATCTCTGCAGCAGTAACAGCAAATACTCATGATGACATGTCAATAAAAATATATAAATATAACCTTTTTTAAAATAAATAAAATATCTAAAATAGAGTTTATCTAATTCTAAGAGGTGGTGAATCGTTTTATTGGTCATCATCACTTCCCATAAAGACCTGCTCGGGTCCATACAAACACCAGTGCTGTGCTGTTTTGTGTTTAATCCTTGACAAACCTGTTACATGTGCTCACACAGCAAAACATGCCCAGCACAGGCACAGGGTGAGTGTGGGATTCCCTGAAAACGTACTCATGTCTCGTCAAATGAAACGTGCAGACACGTGTACGCGGCATCGACGTGAGAATAAAGCGATTCACAGGACGACACTGGCACACAGAGAGAGAGAGAGAGTGACCTCTGAGTCATTGTTGCACTCCACAGGTACACCGCTTACTGTCAGGTGTGACAGACCCACTCTTCACACTTCAGCTACACACATCATCTACATGAATGATTTTAATTAAGCTTAAAAATTAAGTAAACAATCATGCGTTGTGTTAAATAAGGTCTCTTTAAGGAGAGCAGGTCTGTCAACAGGACAGACAGCGCCTGTCTTCAAAAGGTTTGATTCCCACATAACCAACAGCAGTCTCTGTCATCTAAACACACCCGGCGTGTCCACTGTGTGTCTGGTGAAATATTTAATCTCAACACACAAACGCCGTACCTGCCGCTGACCGTATAAACAATGCATTCACACACTCGGCGTTACGCATTCCTCCAGAAATTCATTTGGGTTATTTACTACTTCATGTGAACTATCACGAGCTTCCTCCCACTGCCACGGAGAAGAAGCCAGAGCAGCAGCAATAAACAGGATGCAGACAGAGCAAGTACACTGTGATGCAATATCAAAAGTACGACCTGAGGACTTGATTTACACTTGACCAATGCCATCAAACTTTTTTCTGTTTTTATTTCTCCAAAGGCACGGCTACGACCACCGAAACAAATCACATTCTCAAGCACAGCAACCTCCAACACGACCACCACAACTTTCTGAATGAGTTACAGTGAGACAGAAATTAGGATCCTGGGAGGCGGAGTGCGTGTTGTATTGTAGATGCATACATAAGCAAGAGGAGCAAAAGAGGAAGCAGAGCTGTGAGAGCTGACTGGCACACCCATACACCAATTACACAAACACACACTGTACTTTTGTTGGTGTGTGTTAAACACACATCGCAACACTCATTTTTCCTGATTTTAAAAAATGAGTTTTGTTGCAAAATTAAAAGACATATTAATAAATACATCAGTCTTGCATTAATGCTCACACTCTCCTGGAGAGGTTTGATCTACCTCCCTACAGCTGTACAGTCACACAGCAGCAGATCTGTCAGTGACAGCACCACATTTCACAGAATAAAATAAAATAAATAATTGTGTGTTTTTAAAACTGACCAAACGAGATGACACCGAGTGAAAACATCCGGTCTGTCTGCACTCCAGTCTGATTGGTCAAGATGTAGCTACAAACAAACAAACAAAAAAACAGAAATTCATCAATATTTGAGCCGATTGTTGGAAATCTTTCCAACCTAACTACTTACAAGTTAACACTGTGGCCTAATCTAGCACCCTCAGGTGAAAAAAAGGCTGGTGCAAGCAAGAAAACACTGTGTGTGTGTGTGTGTGTGTGTGTTAGTCAGAGGAGGTATCATAGTCTTGCAATGTCAGATCTTACTGCTGGTTGCTGTTGCAGGTTATCATATTACTACCTAAAATTTAATTATCATGCAGCTGATGTATTCTTTCTAAAAAAATAAAACAAAAACAAGCTCTCCAAGTCTGGGAGGATTTCTGTCACCACACACACACACACATCAACAAGAAAAGGGGAGGTGGGAACGGGGGGAAGGTTGGGCGTGGGGGGGGGGGGGGGAAACCGGGGGAAAAGGGGGCCGCAACATTTTGTAAAGCTGTTATTGGCCACCTAAACACGTCACATGTTCACAACAGATGATCTCACTTCAGCAGGCCACAAAATGTCTTCAACTTCGGAAAAGTGGGTGTGGTGTGTGTGTGGCGTCAAGTTCTCCACACACACACACACACAACAACACGCTAACACCAAGGTCTGAAGCAAGCACAGAAGGTTAAAAATGTTAATGCCGCCTCTAAAAACATTTCCACCGTTTTAGTGAGACAGGTGCGAAGCCCTGTGCACCACAGTGATGCAGCACCTACTGTATGCACAAAAATAAATAAAAAAATCAAAAATCAAAGCCAATGCAAAATACAGACGCATGCAAGGACCTCGCAGCATCATACGCCGCCTTAGCTTTATGGATAAACACACCATGCACTCATCTGAACTTACATATACCGACCTCTGTTTAAATTCTGATTGTGGCAGAAAGTGAGTGACGCACAGAAAACGATTTGACAGCTTCTGTTTAACGCTGATGAGGCGCAGAGCTCAAACCAAGGTCAGCTTCTGGAAAATAACCAACAAGGACCCCCATGAAAACCTGTTCCCATCACTGCACATTTGAATACTATAAAGTTTGTGCTGAGTGGTGCAGAAAGAAGGAAGAGAAAAGGGTGGAGGTGGTGGTGTTCTCTCTGCAGCCTGGCTACAACACATGTGAGCAAATACAAGAAGAGAGGCACAGTTTCACCAGGAAATGGGGGTGGGAGCCCATTTTGCCGGAGGGGTCTGAGAAGACAGAATGATGAGTCACAGAATGTCATGCTAAAGCACAGCACAGCACAACGGTGCAAAGGCAAATACCAGAGAGCGGAGGGGAGACACAGACCTGTAGCATTTTAAGGAGATTTACTTGGAGGCACAACAGGAAGAAAAACTATTAAAACAACACCAGCACTAATTTGACAATCGCACACACACGCCGAGTGTCAACAACAATCCGCTCTTCAACTGAATATGAGCAAAATATCGACACCTATTTCAAAGTGCGAGCACATTGCATACACATTTTAAAAGCAGGCGACCGGTGTGTGACTTCATATATTACTAATACACACAGTGCTGCCTCCTCCCTGCTCGAGATTACATCTGACTAATTCAAATGTGGAGTTTTTAATGACACAAAAATATCACCTACAGCTGATATCAAACCGATTACAAAAGGCTGCCCCTGTCAATTAAATCGGATGAAATTGGAATTTAATTAATCACTAATGCTGCTGAAATATTAAGTAGTGTCTTTTAGACTTATAGAGACTATTGAAAAAAAATATATATATATATACATACATATACACACACACACACACACACACACACACACATACATACATACAAACATACACACACACACACACACACATACACTAACAGCCAAGCATTCAGTAATGTTTTTATCCATTCAAGATATAAGAGCTAATTGATCTGAGTTCACACAAGGACCAACCAAACTCATGTATACTCCAAAATATTGACAAACTATGTCCAAGTAGTAAAACTCCAAAATATGCATCCAATAAAAACAATTCAACTTTGAATAATTACATAATTTCTCGTGTGCTAGTTTCACACCTTTTCTATCAGGAGGTATGAAAAACAAAACTTCCACTTGGTGTACTGACCTAAATATTTAAAAAAAAAAAAATATAGATCCATTTATCAAGAAACAGCTTTTAAAAACAATGATCAATAAAAACTGATATAAAAAAAAAAAACATTATGTCTGTGTGTCATGACATTCAGCACAGCCACACAAATAATGGGAACTATGGTTGCATGTCCATTTTAAATACACCATGTGGTGTAGAAAAAAAAAAAAAAAAAAAACCTAAAGCACACGACCAAATGGCTGTCACATTTTTAACTCATCGTGCTGTTCGTTGTATTTCACATGACCACAAACTAAAGTTTTCTTGTCAGTCAGACTCATCAGATCTTACAGTACAGTAGTTTCCTCCTCTCCTCCTCCTCCTCCTTCTTCTTCTTGCTCTGCTATGTGGCGGTGAAAGGTCTTTCCCTCATATCATGTTAGCTAATTTCCCACCAACTAAACAGCCTCAAAAATAAATAAACAAAAATTTGTACTATGAGGTGGGTGGGGTGGTTTTGTCGTGAAAATGCACGCCCCACTTCCACCACAGAGAAGGGTTACAATCTGCGATTTCAGTGACGAAAAAAAAAAAAAGCCATGCCTGAGACATTTCCACCCAGATCATGCATATCTAATTGAAGTGGAGGCATAGCTCTTAACCTTAGTGCTGCAAAAATATGTATGACAAAATAAGAAAAAATGCTGTTAAAGCAAGCTGCATTGTCATGGGAGGAAAAGGCACTGCAGGGGAAATGGACAGAGGTTCATTTGAATTTTAAAAATATAATTCTCGTGACAATGTGGACACAGGGTATTTGTTTAAATAAATTCAACGCTGTAAAAAAGAAATAAAGATAGGAAGGCCTCACATTATGTAACACATTAAACCGATCTCTACTCAGAAGGAAGTAGAAGGGGCGGGTTTAGACGCACAATTATATGGAGCCTCTCTCTCTCTCTCTCTCTTTTTCCTCTCTTCTTCTTGCTTTATTAGTCAGTCATGTTCATTATGACAGTCATAAAGCGAGCAAGAAAAATATCACACATGCATGCAAACACCTCAGCAGTAAATTAACGACTAGGTCCGTTTTGTCACTCTTTACTAAACCGATTAGACCCCCCCACCAACCCCCTTCAATACTTGAATTTAATCAGGGCACACACAGAAAGTGGAGCGAGGCAAAAAGGAAAAGCATCCAAACTTGCGAGCCACAAAGCAACGTTAATTCAACGTTGTTGCATCGTTAGTTAGTGGTTATGACACAAGCCATTCGTGTAAGAGCTATTAAAGTTGAGGCCAGCACAAGTTTGTGCATGTTGTTGTTGTCACTTTGGCAGAGATGAGCTGATCATCTGACGCTATTCAAAAATCTATTACACCAATATGAAGAAGTTAATTATACATGAGAGCTGAAGCCCTGCCAACAACACCGATAAAGGAATAAAACAAACTCCGTCATTATTATTATTACAATAAAGGGCATCACTCGGTGCTTAAGGTCAAACTGTGATATAATGACAAACTTACCAGGTGTTTTCTGTTAACAACCCCCCCAAAAAAGAAAGAAAAATAGCTCGCAACAACAACAACACAAAAAAAGTTAACAAGCTTGGTTAAAAAATAAATTAAATTTAAGCAGCACCGTGTGAGTCCCGGTGTCTCTCGTATTGATTTTTCCCTCGCGAAGCCGCCAGTGTCGGTGCCGTGTGCATTTGTTGACACTGCCGCCTGTGCTCGAGCTCGAGCTCGCGAGCAGCAGCAGAGAGGAGCTCGAGCTCTCTGGCTGCTTTTGCACCTCCCGCTCAAAAAAAAAAAAAAAAAAAAAAAAAAAACTGAGCTCCAATGCCAAAAGAATTTTTTTTTTTTAGTTTAACTTTTGAATTATAACCGCCGTAAGTTTAAGTGTTTTAGTTAGTGTTCATCTCCTCTGTGAAAAAAAAAAAAAAAAAAAAAAAAAAAAATTTCAAATCTCTCCCTCCCGTTGGAGTAAACGGACCCCGGCTTGTAGGAGCCGTTACAAGCGCAGCGAAGTCACAAAAACCCATCTGTATGTATGGGTGCTAGCGCGGCTAAGCTAACAGGCTAGTATATAAGCTGGCCAAATGGCTAACGTCTCCCCCCCACACACCCCCCTCCTCCTCCTCCCCTCCCCTCTCTCCTACCTCTATCTCTAGTTATCTCTCTATCTCTCATCTCTCCCTCCCCCTCACCTATCTCTACACACATCACACTCTCTCTCTCTCTCCCTCTCTCTCTCCACCTCTCCCACCCCACTCCCATCCCCCTCTCTCTCTCTCTCTCTCCCTCTCTCTCTCTCTCTCCTCTCTCTCTCTCTCCCTCTCTCCCTCTCTCCCCCCTCTCCCTTCCCTCCCTCTCTTCTTCTCTCTGTGATGAACGCTGCGTGGGCTTGCGAGAATCTTCGAGAGTGCATTTTCGGCGTCCAATCAGCGGCGCGGAGTTCCATCCCGGCTCGGCCCAATCAGCGGCATGGGAGGGCTCTATCGAATTTGAAATGAGGAGTGTGTCTTTCGGCGCCATTTTTGCGTGAGCAGCGATTGCCTCAGCAGCTCGGAGAGGAGAGGGATGCTGCCGGGGCCGGAGAGACGGAGCTCCGCCGAAACTAACTGCGCTTTCAAAGAGAGGGAGAGGGCGAGCGGGAATCACGGAAAGGTAATTGAAGCCGCGAAGTATTTTTTATTTATTTTTAAATCGGGTGTTTTATTTTATTTTATTTTTTAAAAAAGAGGAGTACGTGGAGGGAAAAAGAAGGAGAGGAGACCGACCGTGGCGGCGCGGCAG
>NC_040028.1:20245470-20463635 GCF_000972845.2 Larimichthys crocea | reverse complement strand
TGCATTGCTTCTCTCTCTCTCTTTTCCAATGCACATGTGTGTGCGTGCACAAGCTGCATATGTTGAAGGGGTGAGGAGGGGGGCATCGAATCCACAGAGAGGACTTGGCAGTGACTCTTCTCCCTCTCGCTTCATTGCTTCGGTCCTCCCCAAAATCCTATTTCACGGTGCCAAGCATCCGCTCCCTGGGATCTCCACAGCTCCCATCTCCAGACGCAGGTTTAAGCCCCTCTCTTGGCACCCGGACTGGGCATGGAGAGAGAAGGCATGTGACGCACACCAGCACCGGCAGAACATAACAAACACACCTATTATATTTGCTCAGAGAGAGGAAGCCGCTCAGTGCTTCTGTTACTGCTGCTGTAACCTCTGACACGAGTGGAGAGGTCACACGTTCACTCTTCATCAGCTCAGTCACTCAGCAATCAGCAAACACACTCAGAAAGCCATTCAGTCAAGTAACAACAAGTCAATCTGCTGAAGCTTCATCAATTAATAAACAGTAGACAAAACACTGAGGGCTAATTGTCACCTTCTGTTAATTAGTTCTGCAGGGTAAACTCCTGCTTTAACGGTACTCCAATTACAGCTAATCAAAGCAATTAATTAGCTGCCAAATTACCTGAATCTACACCAGCAGAGCCATGGAGTGAGTGTACATGTGCTGCTGCACTGACACAACTCGTGTGTGTGTGTGTGTGTGTGTTTGTGTGTGACGGCCACTAGATGTCACCAAATACCTGACTGTGCAGCACGTGGACAGCCAGCATCATCATCACAGTGATGCATGATGTCACCAGCTGATCTGTGATCAGCATTTCAGTTCAACATGAGACAAACTGAGAAGACTCTGCAGAGACCAGATCAGGACGTCTCCGTCATCCTCGTCTTTGTCATCAGCCACCGCAGAGTCCTCAAACCTCTGAAACATTTCAACTTCAACTTCATTTATTTCTATAGCACCTTTCATACAGAGCTGTAGCCCAAAGTGCTTCACAGAGCACAGAAATAGACAAAAACAGTTCTTAAGGTTAGAGAGAGCAGCTGCATGAAAAACTAGAGATTAGAAGAAAAAGTAAAAAGCATCAAACTACAACAATGAAACAAATAATAAGAAACATTCAGACCTATAGGTACAAAGCAGAATTTAAGAACAGCTGCAGTGAAAGTAGATCAGACCTGTGCAGTGAATAAGCACCAGAGATAAAAGTAAGTGATCAGGACATACAAACTCAGCAGTGAATGGCAGCGTAGGTAACAGCCCGGCTAAAGAGGGATGTCTTCACTTGTTTTTCCCTCAGATCCATAGACAGGCTGTTCCACAGATGGAGGCCGCAGTAGCTAAAAGCCGCCTCACCAAACTTCTTTGTGGAGGTTCTGGGGACAACTAGGAGTCCAGATGCCGAGGATCTGAGGGACCTGTTTGGTACATACTACTGTAGCAAGCATGTAGTTCAAACTTGTTAAAAGCACGATTGGTTGATATGAAATGAAATGTCACGAAAACGTGCCACAAAAACTCAAACACGAGGAGGAAGGGAGCAACCAAAAGTGCAATAAAGTAAGTTGTTACACAAATTTGAAAATATACTACAGTTGCATGAGACTTACTGTTATATATGTATCATGTATACTGAATACTATATATACTGTCCATTCATACATAGCCTTTTCCATCTGATTCAATTGCACGTCCTATTTTAACCTGTTTTTAATGTTGTATTCTTGTAATTTGATACTTTTATGGTTATTTTTGTTTGTTTCTGTTATTTGCTGTCTACTCTTATTTATTGTACGGTGTCCTTGGGTGACAGAAAGGCACCTATGAAATAAAATGTATTATGATTCTTATTATTATTATTATTATTCATGCCTACAATGTTTATACCTGTATATAGATATATCTGTTTATTTTGTACATAATGACCACACACTAACGGTTCATACTGTAACTTACAGGTGCAGTGTGTAAGATTGGGGCCTTTATTTTCAGAATAAGGCACACATGGTATATAATATTCATAATTATTCCTCCCAGTCATTTACCCAGTCCACAAATGTCTATAGATAGTTACTTGTGTCCATATAGATCTATATATACACCTTTTAAATATGTATATAGTTATTTTTTAAGTTTATGTTTTATGTTTCTATGTTATGTTTCCCTTGTCTTTTAAACTGTACTTATGTCTATATCTGTATGTACAATTGAGAGCAAAGTGAACCGGAGTCAAATTCCTCACGTGTGTACACACACCTGGCCAATAAAGAGATTCTGATTTATACTGTACATTCATGCCTGCAATGTTTATATATAGATATATGTTTATTTTGCACCTAATGCTGACCACACACTATTTAATAACTGTTCATACTGTACTTAATACACCTAATTACTTTTTTTTATCTGCAATTGCTGCTAATACCAGGCTGTGTATATATATGTATATGTTAGTATATTCATCTCAACATGTCCATGCTGCGTATACTGTATATATCCTATAGCATATTCAGATTTATATCTGCACTATACTTATATATCCGGTTCATATATACATACTCTGCACTTCTAGTTAGATGCTAAACTGCACACTACTCTGTCATGCAATGACAATAAAGTTGAGTCAAATCAGGTCTAATCTAATCTAATCTAATGCACTGCTGTATTTATTTCAGCATCCTTTGCACTGTTTTCTGACTCTATACAAATGTTACTGTTCTTTACACACACCACACACACACAACACACACACACACACACATATATAATATATATATATATATATATATATATATAATATATCATATATATTAGAGATATGCATAATTATTTGACTAATTATTATTTTTTCAAAGCTAAAACCTGACATTCAGACTTGTTAAAGCCAGGGCTGGTTGATATTAAAATCAATGTCACGATCCTTTAGTCGTGACTGTGCATGGTTAACAAACACCAGGCAGCTTTTATAAGTCCCAAAACTCAACGCTGATACCAAAAAGGAGGCTGGACGAAATCTAAAAAGTGCAATAAAGTAATTTATTAGGCACCATAGACCTACTATGTTCATAGAAGAAAATAAATATTTGAGAAATTGCACAGCTGAATGAGATTCTTTGACTTACTGGTGAATATAAATGACTTAAACTTTTAGAAAAGCTCTTCCAGCCTGTCCTTGTAAGCATAATACATGTCTATGGTACCAAAAGCTCACACCACAGTGATCTACAAGTAAAAATACACTGTTCTTTACTCAAACTATTGCACATTAACTCACTGATTATTCATATCAGTGGTGGAAAGTAACTAAATATTGAAGTACTGCCTTATTAAGACAATTAAGATTAAGACTTAACACAAAGAAGCGTACCCTAAACTTATAAAACACAATATATTGTGAAAGATTAAAGCAGTTGTTTGCCAACCTTGTAGAAATCAATGTAAATCTGTGGCCCCTCGTCATGTTTCAGATGCCTGAGTCATTAGGAGTTCCATAAAAGTCACATTTTCCCTCAAAACTTATCACGTTGTTTCGTTTGAATAACTATTTGAGACTCGATGATTCATCTGAATGAATCCTTTACTCTCCCATTAATCAGCTTGTGACCATTTACTCTGTGACCGTTCTCAGGTTGGCAACCGCTCGACAGAAACGCTAAAGCAACTCATATTTGTGTCAATTAACAATCTACAAATTTTACAAATTCAAGAAGTGGAATGAAGTCAGAGGTACTATATTCACAGAAGAAAATAAATGTTGTATTGCATGAGATTCTTTGACTAAATGTTATGCCGAACATCATCCTCTGTCATGATTCAATATAAATAACTTGAACATTTATGAAAGCTCTGCAGCCTGTCCTTGTAAGCATGATACACGTCCATGATACCAAAAGCTCACTCCACAGTGATCTGCAACAAAAAAGCAACTATCCACATGATGAAAATACACTGTCTGATCATCCTATCAGTGGTGGAAAGTAACTAAATACAATGATTCAAGTACTGCACACAAGTAGCCTATGTTTATCTGACAGCTAAAGTTAGATTTAACATAAAGAAGCATAACCTTGTAAGAGACAATACATTGTTAAAGATTAAAGCAGTTGTTTGCCAACCTTTTTGTGTCTTTTTCTGGCCCCTCGTCATGTTTCAGATGTCTATGAGTCATTAGCAGTTCCACAAAAGACACATCCATCCATCCATCCATCCATTTTCTGTAACCGCTTATCCTCACTAGGGTCACGGTGAGGCTGGAGCCTATCCCAGCTGACTTTTAGGGCAGGCAAGAGGACCCTAGGACAAGTCGAGAGATCATCACAGGGCACAAAAGACACATTTCCCTTCAAAACTTCCCCTATAGTCAGCCACACACATTTATCCTGCAATGGCTGGGAGGAGCCTCGTCCTGCAATGGCTGGGAGGAGCCTCGTCCTGCAACCACTCGACAAAAACAGTTCAACTTTGTATCAGTATTAACAATATAATAAAATATTATAACATTTCAAGGGGGCAGCATGTTTACTTTTTATGTTTTAGGTCCTTTTTGCTGATGACACTTTTGTATTGTAACTTTTTGAATGTACTTGAAGTACTTCTTCCACCACTGCATCCTGTGTAAGAATGTGACTTTTCAACTGTGGACGTCTAAACACACTCTTTCCAGCCTTTGTTACAGCGCATCATACACACATTAGGTACACATAAAAGCATTGTCTTATAGGTGTATAAGAATGCGACCATCCTTCATATGAGTGCCATGAATGTCTATTCAAAACGTGTTCCTTCTTCACACAATGGGTACTTATCTGCAGTTAGCACAATAGTGCCCGTATTGGGAGTGACAGCCCTATCAGAAACAATCAGAAAACCACACTATCGCCCCCGTAGATGACAGGAGTATAACATCTGGTATATGTGTGTTATTAGGTCAAGAAGTAAAGAGATGGATGAGATCACAGCTAAGGCAGAGGGGATGCGAGCCAAATCATGAAGGATGTGGGCGAACAAGCAGCAATAAAAGCCTTAACTTTGAGTAAAGTGTAGTACGAAGGCTCAGTCAGCAGGTATGTCCTGCTAATACACTCTTTTGTTGTTGTTGTTGTTGTTGTTGGACAGTTCGAGTGAGGACATTGTATTCCTTATCTTACATCGCTGTGACATCACCTCACCCTCTCTAATTTTAATGAATTATTTAGAATCTAACTTAAAAGACACAAATGTCATGAGTAAATCATACGCCACGGCCACTTCTTGTTAATTTAAGATTAGCTTGGCAACACTACAAGAGTACACACACACACACACACACACACACACACAGTAGTGTACATGTAACTGCCAAAACAAGGGGACGGGTTGGGCTCTGCCACAATAACCCTGCTGTTATCGTATCTACTGTAGCATAGTGTACCTCGGGCAAGATAAACAGAGACAGCCATTTCATCCCAATGCACACATAATAAGAATGCGTAACATTCACCTGCTATGTCAGAAGTATTCTGACCTGCTGTTAGTTTAAAGTTGAAGTGAATAAGAAGCCTATGTTTCTTTGCATTTCCACGTGTGATACAGTAAAAAAAACAAAATGTTTTGAGTACAAAAACAGACAGGGAGAGAGAGAGGGCGCCCATTGTGTATGCATTCTGGTGTAGTGTGGACAATGGGGCGGAGAGGAAAAAAACACACTTGTTTACAGATAAACTGGTTTGGACAGGAAGCCAGTAAGGAGGAGCTCTGTGTTGTTAAACAGGCATGTGGAGAGGCAGGGATGAGCCAGCAAAAAACACCACCGTGACCATAGGGAAGATCATGATGCAGCGGGCCACTCAAAGACATCACGCACACGTTCATATCTACAAATGCACACACTCGAGCAGTTGCAGATTAACACGCTGCTGAAAAAGCTCTGGTTTTGTCAGAGTTTTAAAAAGCGCCCCGGCTCTTCGCTGACATGAACAGAAGTTGTGGTTTGTTTAGTTTCTTTATGACAGAAAAATTAACAAGATAAAAAGACGCTCGTGGGTCCAGATTAGCGGTGCCAAACAGTAGCCAAGCTTCAGCTCTGGTGAATACTATACAGTTCATCCTGCATTGTGTCACCGTCACATGAGCGCACACTGCCTTCCATTAGGCAGGAGATCCTTATGACTCACGAAAACACAAGTCACATGTCACTACACAAATGAACCATGCTACTCAGACTGCTCTGTTATCCACAGCAGCTTTTCTGCAGGACCCAAATGAAATCACATCATAATGCATCTCTTCATTAGGAGGGGTTGAGACAGAGTGGAGCTCTCCCTTGTCTTCTGCTAGACGAGCTGAACAAGAGCCACAGTGTCATGTATCGTGGTGTTTGGCCACAAGCGGGGCTAACCCCGGCTGCAAAAGTTGCCACGGCGGGGCAGTTTTAGTTCGATGTAATTTGATTTTATGTTAGATGACTTGCGTGCATGGTTGGCTGTTACACTCAGCTGCTTCTCATTCAAGGAGGCGTTTTTTACGGATTTTCTCTCTCTCTCTCTCTCTTCTTCCCTCATGTGACTCAAAAAAGATGGCCTTTAACACCACCACCAGACACGGGACTGCATCACATCAAATGATAGGGAAATAAGACTGTAGCAAAATGTAAACACAAGCCTCAAGAGCTCGGAGGCAAACCCGGAGTGAAGAAAAAACATCGACCAAAGACTGAGTGACACCTTGAAAACTCTCCAAAAGGTTGATTAAGGTCAAAGGTGAAATGAAACCAGGGATAAGAATCCGTGTGCTAACAGTCTGCAGGTGATTTCACTTCACTTCTACTGACATACACACACTGACATCACATTTTGTCGCATCGCCAGCTCTCCGTTGCCAATCTCTGAATTAAATTTAAGTGAACAAAGTGTGAAAATCATCCTCACTTTTCTGTCTGTAGAAGTGGATCTAAGATCAGAGACTAAATGATTTCTTTTGTCGTTAAAAACGAACTTATTCCTCGTAGTAACCTGCGCAGACGGAGCCAATATCTGGGGATATTTCACAGTCAAGCGGTCAAAAAGAGCAACACGGTGCAACAAAGTGTAAGAGACTATAGGCTTACTATAATAACGTGGCCTATTCCCCCGTCTTGGTCTTTAGAAAACACAATAAGCCCCACTGAGAACTCCATACTAGAGAGAGACTCTCCATTGATGTGTCCTCGGTACCCCTCCCCCTCTCTCTATGAGACATCTGTAGCAGCTGCCCCCTTGTGCTCCTGTCAGCAGGGCAGAGTGTGTGTGTGTGTTTGCATGTGTGTGTACGCATTAGTCGAGGTGGGGTTTGCCGGGAGGTTAGCGTGGGGCGTGTTATGACACCTCCCCCTTTGGAGGGGTCTGGCCCCGCACACTTGTGGGACATCACATTTATCAATGGCTAATAGTCACTAGCAGGTCACCCTGAAAACACAACAGAGACCTCTGACCTCTTTTTAGCACAGAAAACTGCGAGGTGGTCACATCGGCCCCCGGGTGCTATAAAGAAGTGCACACACACACACACACACACACACACACACACACACAACTTTATACGTCTAAATCTGCTCCTTTAACTTCATCCTAACTTAATCCACAGACAGATACATCTTATAGTCACTACCACATACAGACATTCTCACACATGACAACTGAATTAAGTGAGTATAATTCACAGAGTCTAAAATGACATTACAAACCAGGGAGACAAAATGTGTGTACGTTAAATCAGCAAAAACTTCACAGACCCGTCACTGAGAGATTATCGACAGCATTGAACTGTGTTCCCAAACTCTTTCACACACCACCATCTATTTTCACGTGCATTAAACACTGTGTTTTCCAGACTAAATGTCCACATGCTAAAAAAAGAAACCCTATCAGATCCTGTGCACGACACAATAAAATAACTCCAACGACATACTGCATCGAGAGCGCCTGGCCGGGCCGTTCCAACCTGACGAGAGGTGTTTTCCATTCATTCAAAAAGAAATGTTATTTTTGGAGACACGTTTAAATCACTCAACAAAAACACGTTGCTTCCTGGTCTAGTAGTATCTTGATGATTGTCCACACCCGTCTGTAGTTTTTTCTTCATTGAGGCAGACTGCTGAGAGGGATTACAGAGAGGGCTAAACACAAGCAAGATCTAATCCTAGGCATGCAGGGTTACAGAAAGGCCTTGAAGAATAAGTTTAGGAAGGCCGATGTTAACAGCAATATTTATTTATTTTTTTGCCTGGAAGCTGGTGATTGAAGATAGTTTATGCCTGCAATCTTTATCTCTAAATTGATGATGCTTGTTGCCAAAATAAAGGCGGCTTCGCCACAGGATTAAGAGCCTCCACTGACACCTGGATGGAAATAATATATATGATGATGAATGTGCAATTTAATCAGAATATTGCATTAAAAGAGAGAGAGCCCTAAACAATTATTAGACAGGAAACGCATCAAAAAGTGTCAGAGAAGTGTGTAAAATCTAAAGATATGCTGCGTTCAGGTCACAGCTCGCAATAACATGTTCTAGTTTACAGAGCGTTTTAAAACCACTAAAACCTTCAGCAGATTTCCTTCATGAGCGTTGCAAAGCATTGTAGAATGAATGTTTCTTTTTTAGTTCTGTGCCCTATAAACAATTTAGAAACAAACATTTAACGTGTCGAGCTCAAAGATTTCAGTTTCTGGGCGGCATTTTAATTCAGATCTGCAAAGTGTTTGCAAAGCGAAGGCTGGGACGGCGAGATGAATCAGAAAACAACGCAGCACAAACAGTGTAAAAACACATATGCTTATGAGGTGTCGCCTTATTACACGAGCTGATCTGAGACTACGCCGTCGGTATTGTTGTTTTCTTCATGATGTACGTCAGGCTGTGTGTTAGATGAGTCACAGTCAGTGTACAGGTGATTCTACATCTCGCTGCACTGTAACACTGAAAAAAGTTGTTTTCTGGTGAGCTAATCGAAGCCCAATATTCATTAAACGTTAGGCCGATATTTACATTGAGAGCAGACACAACCACAGCTGCTTGTCTTAAGTACACCGCCTGTATTTAATGATCTTATGCTCTGACCAAAAACAGTGTCTGGAGATAACCTCAAACTTAGTAATATCAGAGCAGCTGATACTAAAACTGATACTCTGCATTGATCATTCGATCTGAACTGATCCTGCACGCTGTGCTCACATCTACACACCTTTAGACAGTTAAGGAGTCTGACTATTATTATTAGATTACAGTCTGACATACTAGGCCTGTTATTGCTGTCTAATTTCACACTATTTTGAATTGTTGTAGGAGCTCACAGAGAAAATCAAACTGATTACTAATAATAATAAAAAGCTCGTCACAATGCAGCTGACATTTGATTGCACACCTCGACACTCTTGAAAATAAATTCTCTTCTGTTGCAGCTTTGTATACGGTTAACTCTGATGATAGATAGATAGATAGATAGATAGATAGATAGATAGATAGATGAAACTCTGATAAACTGATCAGATCTGCAGGTTTTCTTCACACAGTGAGGGCAGGAGGACGGTACGGCTGCTACTACTGCCACTTTACAAAAAGATGTAGGTGTCGCAGGACAGAAGCACCCGTCACCGGCTACCGGACACGTTGGTGGGCTCAGTAAACACTCGTGTGGAGCGGGCTGCTGCTGTGAAATCTGATGTATGTATGACAATTAAACATCCTCCTCAAGTGTTCCAGCAAAGACACTCACATTTTCCACTGACACTCTGGGAGGTTGTATTAAATTATAGGTTACCTGAGCACGCCTGCAGTCATAAGCAGCCTTTAACAGCATCTCATGTGTGAGTGTGTGTGGAAATGTTGACAGAATGAAAAACCAAACGCAGAGTTGGAGCTCCAGAGGACAAAACAGAATCTACTCATTGTCCTGTTTCTGGACTACAAATTGAAAATCCCTGCGGAAGTCCCTCCCTCCGCACAAGCCACTGTTCTACCTCGATGATGTAACCACTTTCCAAATATAGCGTGTTGCTGATGCCTGAGCTGTGCAGCCATTGGCTGGCGGGGCCTGTCAGTCAGCGTGACGTTGCCGCGAACGCGTTATTATTGTAAACAGCCCGCCTCGCTCTCCACCGACGCGCGGTGCCGAGCCGACTACTCCATCCAGCCCTTTGTTCACGCGGCGAAAACACCGACGCGACAAAACCGCCCCAAGACTGCGACTACGACTGCGACTCAACAAAGACCAAACAAAGTTAAAAACACACGAGCTGACACCGTGACACCGTCTGCTGCCGCTCCCGAGCGTGTGCGCGCGATAAAACCATTTATATATATATATATGTGTGTGTGTGTGTGTGTTTTGTTGATCCTCATGCAACCGGCGACCGTGCATGAAGAACAATAATAAACTGATGTTTGCAGACTTGTCAGCGCGCGCGCACACACACAAACAACACGAGCTGATCTCACAGTCAGATGAGCCAAACGCACGAGCACACACACGGCGTGTTAGACATGACAAGACATGAAGACATGAGGACATGGAGACATGAGGACATGAGGACATGCTTTGGCTCCTTTAAATGTCAAATTGTCATTTAGGGGGGGGGGGGCGCGCACACACACACACACACACACACACACACACACACGGGGCCTGGAACTTCTGTCCTACCTCTGCGATCCGACAACATTCAGGAGACTTTACTTTGTGCTCCAGCCCCGCGTCGCAGACAATCGACCCAAAAGAAAAAAAAACGACTTTTCTTTGTGTCAGTGACTTACTCCAACTCAACTAGTCGAGAGGTCACACAGCAAAAGTTGAAATGACTCCACTCAGTGTTTTAATGGCACTTACTCACTCGACAGCCTGGATGTCTTCTCGGAGTGATCGACCGCATCTCTCTCTCTCTCTCTCCAGCCGGCCACCGGTGGTGACACCCTCACCTCGACGTCTTCTTTCTTTCTTTTCTTTTTCTCTCTCTCTCTCTCTCCCATCCAGGCAAGTTGACAACGAGCTTCCTTTCTCCGACTAAGTGCAGTTTCAGCAAAGCTTCAAGGAAGTTGTTTCTTTTGTTCCAGTATTTTTTGGTTGCGTCAATGTTGCGAAAAGAGAGAGAGAGAGAGGAGGGTGGGGGGTGTGGGGGGGAGAGGCGGAGCGGTGAATACACAGAGAGAGAGAGAGAGAGAGAGAGAGAGAGAGAACACATCTAAGCGCACCACAGCCTGGTTCGCACGCCTGGCCATTAACGCGCACAGAGAGAGAAAAACAAGCCTTCATCTAAATCCGCGATAAACTCTCCGTCTCATCAGCTCAGCTCACGTGTCTGGGACGAACAGCATCCCCTTCAAAGTGAAATAGACTAAGCTACACACACACACACACACACACACACACACACTCCTGTGCTCAGGTCCGATAGGCTGTCCAAGATCAGGCTATACTACTACAGTTCGGTGCGCACCCGCACGGCGCGCGTAAAAAGGAACGGATACGTTTGCATACAGCTCTCCGGGAGCCACCGGGTAACTTGGACTTCTCTTTCCACAGCTACACATTCCGAATCGCTTCCTTCCTTTCTTTAGCTTTCAATGGCGCGTGGAGCCGTACACTCACACGCCTTTCCGACTCCAAACTCTAAACGGACAGTAACGCGACGCCTAGTAACGCGTTACCAACGAACTTACGAGAACACAGAGTTCCTTCCACGCTCCAAAACTCTCCTTCTGTCACACGAAGTCACCTCTTCCTTCCTTACAACTTAAAGTTGAGTAATTATCCATCCATCATTCCTTTTTTCCACCCTGGCAGGTTACTCTCTCTCTCTCTGTGTCACAGACTAAAAGTTTACTCTCTCTCAGCGGAAGCAGGTTTTATCAAACATGCAAAATAAAATAAAATAAAAAGATGGAGAGACGATTTGGACATCACTAACTAGGATAGATAATTAGATTTCCTGCTTCCTGGTGGCAGAGACGGGACCGTGAAGCAGAGCAACAAGTAACGAGTGAGGCTCGTGCTGTGGAAATGTCTTTTAGTGTAACGAGTCCGTCACTGTTGGGGAGGGAGAAGCTGAGGCGGCTTACTATGCAGAAATAGGATCATGTCGGTTCATCGGATAAAAAGGTGAGCTGCCTGTTTCCTCGCCGCTGTGTTACAGTAGCGTTGCATCAGGAAGTTGTTGGTGTCAGTGAAGTCACCATCAAGACGCCCTTTCTCTCTCTCCATCCATCCGAGCTGCCCGACGTCCGTCCGCAGCAGCATGTGCCTGAACACAGAGGCAGCCGGTGCCCTCGGCTCCCTGAAAACGAGTGCCCTTGAAAAATATTTTGACCCCACAGCGACAGAGAGGCTGCTGGGACCAAAAATGTTTAAGATGGAGCTGGTGGAGAGAAATAAAAAAATAAAAAAATAAAAATAAAAAAAGAAGCTGCAGATTTGAGCGACGAGGAAGTCGATTTCAAAAGGTTGCAGATGGATTAAAAAAGACAAGAGTGCGGGGGAAATGCAGCTCTGATGAGTGTGACAGCTTGAACCATAAAAGGAGCTCATCAGAGATATTCAGGTGCACACACACACACACACACACACACACACACACACACACACACACACTGTAGGCCTGTGCAGGCCTTTATGGAACAAGTGAATGATCAACACACACACACTGCAGGCCTGTGGAGGATGGTGTTCTGCAGACTGCACAGGGACCTCTGAGGCCGAGACCTGGACACTGTGCGTAGAAGACGCGTAAAAGTCTGATTAGAAACATTTTGTATGTGCATATGGAGTGTAGATCATATTCGTGACATAAAACTCGTTGCCCCATTCGTGCCATACGCTTTTTCAAATCCTACAAATGGAAAGTGTGGAGCAGCTTGTTATCAAACACGTACATTCAAAAAGTTCTGCTTGTATCAGGAGCACAGCGTCCTTATTGTCGCCTCCACATCTTTAATAAAAAAACAAGCTGCAGGTTCAGGTGCGCACGCAGCAGCCACCCTGCGTCCTGCAGCCAACAGGTCATCTGTCATACGGGCTGCGTGCCTTTTCTGTTTGTTCCAACACAACAAAACACACACTGTAAAAAAAAAAAGTAAGCTCATTTCACAGCAAACATCCTCACTCATTTTGTTTTTAGAGCTCGTTTCACGAGGAAGTCTCCAATGCACGTGGGCACTAACAGTGAAGCTGGTTGTTGGAGGAAATGCTAATTAAAGAAAAACGTTTTTTTATATTTTTATCTGAGAAAAACAGAAACTTTAACAGGAAACTTGAGCTGATAAAACTGCAAATATTAAATTGTCATGAGCTGATTTTTTTTTTTTTGTGAGTTTGAGTTTAATGCAAATGAAAAAAAACAACAAGTTAAAACCTGAAGCTTTGAGGGCTGAAAAACCAGAAATACAAGTCCTAATACACACACACACACACACACACACACACACACACACACACAGTCAATATGAAAGATTAACAGCAAATAAAGCGAGCAGAAAGTGTGTGTGTGTGTGTGTGTGTGTGTGTGTGTGTGCGCAAATGATCATCTGACAGAGCTGCTCTCTCTCTCTCTCTCTCTCTTAATATGAGTGTGTGTGTGTGCGGGGTGTTTTTTGGGAGTGTCACGCTCACAGTTATGCAGCAGTGTATTTGAATATTTGCCCGGTGTGTGGGCTGATGCACAGTCAGAATGCAAAGAAGAAACAGTAAACAGGCACAATAATCTGATGGGCTGCGGTTCCCCACTTAAAGGTCATCGATGAAGAACAAGACTGCGACGAGACGAGAGACAAAACAGTTGAGGAGAGATTTTTTTTTCAATATGTAATTTCAACTTTTAAAAAAAAGAACTGTCCACCTAAACAAACATGGAGGCTCGTAGACATGCGCACAAAAGTCACTTCTCGTGCGTAACCTCCGATCTTCTCAAACTTTGATGGGAAAACATATTTTACTTTTATTAGTAAATTTCCTGCAGACTGGCTGGATCAAGATGTGAGTATGAGAAGTGCATTAATAAAAGAAATAACCAACACATGCATCCAAACACGCGTCTGAAGCGTGAAAAAAAGTTTAATTCGACTTTGCAATTATCAATCCGAATCATTATCAACATGCTAGATATGGCACAAGAGGTGGAGGAGGTGGAGGAGGTGGAGGAGCGCAGTTCAGTTGCGCAAGAAGCAGGACAGTTAACGCATCACACCTTTTTAGATATTTAGAATATGAGGAGCGAACTGAAAGGTCATATTGTGTGGGAGGAATCTATATGAGTCAAAGCGAAAAAACTCTCTCACTGGTCCGTGTGTGTGTGTGTGTGTGTGTGTGTGTGTTTAATCGCGCTGATACGAATCATCTCAACATTTCAGCAGCTTTAAAAGAGGTTTTTAGGTTATTGGTTATTATGCGGAAATTATTTTAAAAAAAAACAACACACACACACAAAGTTTTCTTCCTTTTTATTAACCACACTCACTCAGACAGGAGAGACCTGCTCTGCAGCTTCACGGCGATTCTCTTAGAAATTACATTACACGTTTTTAGAACTCAAAAGAATTTGATAATTGCACAACGCATTTCATGTGACAGCCGTGTTTTTTTTTTTTCCACTCCATGTTAATTGAGTGAAAACGCAGCGCCAGCATGCAAACGGCACAAACATAATCACTGTCACTCAATGGGATCCTTGTCAGCTGGCTCCAAGATCAATGATGTTCACTCAATTAACCTGATGGATCAAATGTCACAGAGGATATGGATGAGAGTGTGTGCAGAGCTTTTCTTTCTTCCTCTCTTGTCAGGGAACATGTTTATGTCCTGGACTGTGTGTGTGTGTGTGTGTGTGTGTGTGTGTGTGTGTGTGTGTGTCTACAGGGCCCGTGAGAGAGAGAGAGGAGACAGTGGGTGAGGCCTGTCCCTTCTAAAGCACCCTGTGTCCAGAGCAAGAACTAGGTCAACAGAGACCGCTGGTTGGTGAGTTGGAACGATGCTGCTCTCTCACACACACAGGAAAGAAAAGGAGGAGAGAAAAGAGAAGAAAAAAAAGCAGGAGGAGGAGAAAATCCTTGCCTTCGATTGAGGGATAATTAGAGACCGTTTGACCTATTTGTCCACCTTAAATCAACCGTTGGCCTTTTTAGTAACAATTAGGCCTTTTTTGCATTGAGTAAGTTCAAAGTTCTCCCCCTGATTTTCTCTTCTTCTTGTTCCTCCATCACAGCTCACATCCAGAGATGTCTTTGCCATGATTTAAAGAAGTGTGTAACAGCCCAGCTGATGACAAACTAGGTGAAGGAGAACAGATGGAGCACACAAATATGGAAGTATGAGAAAAAAAAAAGGAACAAGTAGACCAAAACAGGCCTTCAACAAGATAATAATGTGCTTAGAGACGCTACTGATGTGTTAACAAGATCCTCAGGATGTCATCAGTTCAATATTAACAGCAAAGCGTGCAGCACGGGACAGCCCGCGAGTTTTCTTCATGCACAAACGTTAGCACAGGAGATTTAACACTCAAATCAATTACCGTTACCGTCGACAACGCTTGCTTATCTGGTATGGAGGTTATGGTTATGTAATGTAGATAGCAGAAGATGACGGGAAGCTCTCTCTCTCACACACACACACACACACACACACACACGTTGACCCTCAATGCAACATGCACAAAAGGTGTCCCATATTCACAGGGTGCTTATGGGATGGCGTCCTCGGGGACGGCAAAGTGTTCCCGTGATAAGTTCCACCCGTCCTACCCTCTTCAGTCTGTCAGCACAATGGGAATCAACAGGTAACTTAGACAACAGAGAACCCCCAACACAAAGGCAGATCACAACAGTATATGTGGCCTTTCTGTTGACCTACAAAGGCCTTTTGAGTCTGATGCACGCACGCCTAACCTACCTGAAGAGCTGAGGTAACGGGAATGTTTATCCCCCAGCTGGGAGCTGGACTCAGGCGCCATTTGCACGTGTACAGTGTGTGAGTGATAAAGAGAAAGAGAGAAAACACACGGAAGTGACCAAACATATCAACTGTTGGAGGGCTTCTTCAGCTGGTGCCTCATGAGCGAGGCCTATGACTAACATCGGAAGAGAGTAGGAGTGCCAATGTTGCCATACCAATGCTGCGAGAGAAAAGAAAGAAGGTAGGAAAAAAGAGTGGACGGCGATTGGAGCGGATACACTAAATAAGACCAGAAATAGGCCGTGTGTGTGGAGTGGGATGGTAGTGAGATTTGTGTAAACATTTGCATTTTGATGCACACTTTTGACCCACATGCAAAATGATATTTAAGCATGCTGTGCGTGGGAGATGGGAGTCATGCATCGTGTACAGTACGCGTGCAAACGCCTGTCCGTGGATGAGAGTTCTTACGACGGCGTGCAAGCTTTTATTCCAACAAAACACAACACACAAAGTGAAGGCACTTAAAGGGGAAGTAATCACTAAAATTATCCGCTTCCTCTTCTCTGTTCTAAGTATATCTTCCTTGTTAAACTCAGTTGAAGTCACTGCACACGAGCCAGAGTTTTTAAACTTGTGAAGAGGCTCTAAAAAAAAAAAGAAAAGGGCAAGGCCAACAAATCTGTGCAGACCTTGTATCACACCCATGCTGCTGTTTATTGATACATAGCTGTGAGTAATAATCGCAGACAAGAATAGACACCGGTCAGTGCAAACAGAGAATTTCACAGCTTCATCTTCGCTCGTCTTGTCTGATTGTGTCTGACCAAATTTTTTCTCCATTGTGTGGACTCACACCCTCACATCACGATGAGCGAGCCCTCCCTCCCTCATTCCCTTCCCTATCTCTCATCCCTGCTCCTCTTCTGTCCCACACTACATGCCTCTCTATTTATACTGTTGAGTCAGTTTGCCACTGACAGGAGTGAGCGATAAGGAAGATTGAATCATCATCAGCGTGTGTCTGTTAGAAAACACCAGCTTTCATATATCAGCTGCGCCGTCCGAGTGTTTACAGGCGGTTCATCAAAGTGTTTGACGGACAGAGAAAGGTGTGCAGGCTCATGACCTCGTGACAGTAAAGGAAGCACATGTGCCAAAGTGGAACGTCCTCAGCATCGGCCCGGCCCGGCCCGGCCCGATGGCTCCAGAGGAAGGAGAGGTGTATCACTCCGACAGGATACTGGTCCATAGGTGTCTGGTTTCAGATGGCAGGCATGCTGTGAGCACAGTGTGGAGCACAGCACAGCCAAGTGGACAACAATGGAAACACACAGAGACACAGGTGTCCCTACGAGGAACCCCAATGTGTGTGTGTGTGTGTGTGTGAGAGAGAGTGTGTGTCGATTTTGGGACGCCCATGTGTAAATACGTCGTTGTACATACAACATATGTTCATATGCTTACTGCTGCAATACAGGCGTGCTCGTCCATGTGTGTGTGTGTGTGTGTGTGATATATCTGGGCAGATATTACAGTGTGTGTGTGTGTGTGTGTGTATTAGCTCACTGGTATTGATTCACTTGCACTCTAGCTGCACTCATGCATACTTCCCTCAGGACGCTAACACCTGCAAATGGAAATGAAGGAAGTATTCCTGAGAGAGACACGTGGCTCCGTGAAGACCGTGCTGAAGAAACAGGAAGCGCGTCGCGCAGGAAACAAAAGGCTGAAGATTCACATCACTGTCATTGTCTCGCTCGCCGTGTCCATTCGTCTCTTTATTTACAAGTCCTCCCTTCCTCTCTCTGTCTCCTTCTTGCTCTCTCCCTTTAACTCACTGGAGGATGCTAACCCATCAGGTCCCTTGGCTCCCCTCCATGGGATGATGTCATTTCAGATGACATCACCATGCAGTGTATGTGTGTTTGTACCCCCATCCACCACCACCACCACCACCTACCCACCCTACCTCACCCCACCCCCATTCCTCCTCCTCCTCCTCCTCCTCCTCCTGCAGCCCTCCCTCTGTTTCTTCCCTCAGAGAGGGAAGGTGCTGTTTGACACACACCCGCGATACCCAGACCATCGGCCAAACTGCCGTGCTAGCACAAGTAGAGAGAGAGGGAGAAGGAGGGAGAAGGAGGGAAGGAAGGTAGAAACATTCACACAAAGAAAGAGGCGAGCGAGTCTGCGGAGCGGCCGTGGTGTGATGTGAGGGCACAGAGAGAAAGAAGAGTGGAAGAAGAAGTGTGGCAAAGACTCGCTCGGGGAGGCGATGGGCGCCGAGGGGCAAGTTAGTTTAATTACACAACATCGCTCGCTACCATAACACCACAAAGCCCGAGCATACACTGTCATTAAGATTAAAACGAGCACACAGAGGAGTGCCACAGACAGTCTGGATTCTGTTTGGCTCTATTGTCTATTGTTAACACTGATGTAAGACTTCACAGTCTGCTGCAAAATTCTGATAAACAGAAGAGTTTAATGTGTAAAGTTTATTTACAGAAGATGGCATAATGGAATATAATAAGCATAACTATGTTTTTATTAGTTATTAGAATTATTTGTCGTCGTTTGTCACCTTAGAATGAGACACATGTTTCTACAGGAGCCCAGAATGGACAAACAAACCAAACGCTGACTCTAGATTTGCGTTTTTTTGCACATTTTCTGACCACCGTAGTTTTTCTTTCACGCTCAGAAGGAGACGGTGACTGTCTTACAACGGAGCCCAGACATCAGTTGATGGAGAATTAAGTCAATGCCTAAGTATCAAAAGCTGCAGTTCCTCTTACGTCCACTTGAGGCTGGCTCCAGAAGTGAGTCAGTCTCCATAAGTCCCCATGTCCAAATGTCCAACTTCACAGCAGAAATAAACATGTTTACAGCCTGGTACAAAAAACAGTTTTGGTCTCTGTAGCTAATTTCCCCGTTCATGACAACTGTACTGAGGGTGAATTTATATACAACTCACCTGTTCACATTATATTAAGGCTTCAAGTTATACAGGATTAAGAGCGGGGACGCTCGTTTGAGCAACCAGGCGTCATTCGGCCCGCTGATGATCTACGTCTGTGCGGTAACTTACGGAGATCGACGTGTTCTGGAGCCAGCTTCAAGTGGCTGTTTGAGGAACTGCAGTTTTTGCTTCATAAAGGTTTCCTCTTGGTTATTAGGCATTAAAATGACTTTGTTAAAGTTTGGTTATATTAAATATATTGATTAATCTTGTACATGGTTGCACATTAGTATAAGCGAGTCACATTTATGACGACCTAATTTCCCTTCAGGGATGAATAACGTAATCTATCTATCTATCTATCTATCTATCTATCTATCTATCTATCCTGTTTTCTATCTGTTTTACAATAAAAGCATCACTGCACAGCAGCCGCTCACCTTTGCGAGGTCAGCTGAGGATGTAATTATTCAGCTTCTTTACAATTACCCTGTGAATGCCGGTGACAAGCAACGCTCTCAGATTTTTTGCCGTGACTAATTTAATACAAAGATCTTCTCACTCGTGTCTTTCATACGAGGTCTCGGTGCAGCAGAGGCACTCCCCACACTGAAACGCACGCCTGGGCTTTATTGAGCTCAGTTGGCACGATCTGAGCCAATGATGTCATCCTGGTGAATGGGCCAGCAATATGGGGATCAGCAAGTTTCTGAAATGAGAAACGGTGCGGACAGACATCACGCATAGTAGTAGACACTGGAGTCATTACAGCGGAAAGGTAAAAAGCTGCATCATTTCGCCGTGTTTTTCCCCTCTATAGGAGGGACAATGGTGAGCGTTGGAGGCTGTGTGCCCACAAAAGCTGGTCTCAAATTACACGTTGCAAGTCTCAAAATATTGAGGCATGGTTGGAGGTTTTCATGTGGCGGTGCTGAAGAGTTTTGATAAGTGGTTTTAGAAGTCTGCCAGGGAAATCTGTTGTTTTCAGCAACATCGTACGACGAAGATTATAACCGTGCGTTTGTGTGTGTGCATGTGCTGAGGTGGGGATATCATTATCACTTCTATAACTAGATTGCGAGAGGTCCGAGGCTTTTGGTCATGGTGTTCACCCGTCTGTCCCATGAGTACGGGGCCAGGGCCCCCGTCACCTCCACCTGCTCCAGCCTACAGAGGGGACCGGCGCTAAATTTAGATACACTAAGGAAGCTCGTCTGTGGACACGAAGCGGGATAGAGATCCTCCAGATTGTTGGAAAACTGGGGCTCTCATCTCTGTGCCAAGCGTGGAGGGAGGGTATTTACTGCAAAAAATATTCACCTTCAAGACCTCAAAGGTCCAGGGTGTAGAATTCAGTGGCAAGTAGCTCTGAGATTGCAGATTGCAACCAACTGAATACCCCTCCATTCGCTCTCCCCTTTCCAAGCATGTAGACACACTGGACCTTCAAGTGAACCATTTTTCCTTTTTTAAACATTAGTGTAACATTATAGATACAATTTTTAGCCAAGTTTGGTCCCTGAAATATCTCAGAAACTCTTGGATTGAGTGTAATTCATGGTCCTCAAGGGATACGTCTATTTACGTCTTACTGACTTTGGCGTTCCCCTGACTTTTGTTCTAGAGCCGCAGTGAGTTTGACATTTTCGGTTTTGATTTCTCGAGAAATTAATTGTTGCCGTGGTGTTAGGCAGTGCTCGCATACTCCCCGTGGAAACACTGGCGATCCCTGCTGAAGTGAGGAGAAGGAGGCGGGTACGCGGAACTGGTTAGGAGCCGGTAACAGTGCTAACCAGGCTAACAGAGGGAGTATGGAGAGTGTAGCATCACAGAGACGTGGCTGAATGAACTCACTGAGGACTCACGGTGAAGAAAGCGAAGGAAACGATGGATTTCGTATGTGGGGAGTCCACTCAGTTCATCTTATGTCTCAACAGCTATTCAATGGACTGCCATGTGATTTACATGCCATGTGATTTTCCCTCAGGATGAATCGTAAAAGCTTTGGTGACATCACAGCTCCTCTGGCTTTTGACAAAATACTTCCAAAAGTCAAACTTCGGTAAAAAAACAAAACATCGGAGCTAATCGTGGCCGTCCCAGAATCGGGTCTCCGCTTGTCTTTGCTGAGAATATGCCGCAATCAGCCGGCATCAATCTGCACAGAGCAGATCAAAGTCAGACAGAGAATCCAGTTGATTTTCAAAAATAAAACACCCTGTGCAAACTACCGACCAACACTTATAGCGATATATGTATATTTACATATTTAGAAGCACATAAAACAAGAAAAATGACCAAATCTGAGCAAAATAATTTTGTCTGGTGTGAGGTTTTCGGTGTGAACATGGTCTAATTCCCATGGACTGAGACAACATGTCGTCTCTAGCTCTGAATTTGTGCTATTTATGAACATTTTTCTACACTTCTATCATCTGCACTGCCGGGAACAATGAACCCTTTCACTTACGCATAGTGAACGCAGTGCAGACGTCTGCAGAGGTTGACAGTCCTTCTTGAGACCGTCTACGTTTATAAGAAAAGCCAATGCACTGATCATTTGTGTTCAGATTATGCCACAGACTGAACCTGTTTTTGTTCTGTAAAGCGAGTCAACCTTTGGTCTTTTATAAGAAATATCCAGAATATATCAGACTTGGAAAACCGGACCAGGTGAGGAGGACATTTTTTGCAGCGTTGAGGGGACAGAGTGAGCTGTGGACCCCGGCCAAAAGCTCACACTCTCTCTCTCTGTGTTCCTCTGCACCTCTCAAAATAAAGACTTGTAGTGTGAACACACACACACACACACACACACACACACACACACACACATCCAGACACACGTGCATAAGCGCATGTGCACTCCTGCCTTGCATGCACCTGTTGTCTTATATGGAACATGCAGCTCTCCCTTGAACAGGAGGCAGAGCACTAAGAATTTCCACCTGTGCGTGGGAGGTGTGTGTGCGTGTGTGTGTGTGTGTGTGTGTGTGTGTGTGTGTGTGTGTGTGTGTGTGTGTGTGTGTGACAGATAAAGAGGGAGGCAGTAAAAGAGGGAGGAGAGCGACAGCGGTGTTTTATTAAGGGATGACTTGAATGAAATTCCCCTTTTAAACACACCCTCTTTAACTCACTCCTCTGCCCTTTAGCTGCTCTTTGTCCACCCCTCCACCTCCCCTCCACCTCCCCTCCACCTCCACCTTCTGGGCCCCAAATGTCGCCCCTAACATTGACATGTTTTGGGTCATTTCATCTGATGGGATCTCCTGGGAGAAATTAGCATGTGCAAAAGAAAAGTCCACAGTTTTAAAAGCTCTGTGTTTCCAATTTGCCGCCACATGCTTCAAATTAGCCACGTATTTACTAAGGTCAGGCGCTGGGCACGGAGCCCGGTGGGGGAGCCTGTGTACAGGTTCGAGAGCGAGGGAGAGAGTGACGGGGAGAGCAAGAGAGAAGCAAGTTAGTGTAATTGCAATCCACCGCTGCCATCGTGATACCACAAGATTTTTGTTCCGCCTATCTGAACGAATGCACAGAAGCAGAACCGCTTCAACAAATTATACTATAAGTCCAGATTATATAGTCACACATGGCTCTCTCTTTTTTCACACTCAGAGTTTTACTGCCGCTTGTTTTATTTTTACTTTGCGAGGAAAATTAACACAGTGGCTTACTCGACTATTCCAGGGTATTTCAGGCTCAATAGGATTACATTCAGAGTCTGGTTTAACATTAGCAGAATATGAGAAGCTGCGGCCTGGCTTCTGTCACAAACGTGAAGTTTTACAAGCTCATTATTGGACATTTCTACTTCTGGAGACTCGCTTTATTTGTTCCGAGGCCAGATGACATCCTTATCGCATCTGTTGTGTGCTCGTCTTGTTTATATCACGACTCAGTCTTGGGTGAGGCTCCTCGAGTGGGTTTTATGTGTGTGTGTGTGTGTGTGCAGTGAAGCCTAAAAGCATTTCAGCGGGGGAATGGGAGAGGGTCTGGAATCCTGGGATGACATCATTATCCATGATGTCATTTTTGCAGGGTGACTTTGGCACATGTGAGGCTCGGGTGAGGTCACACTTTCACTTCTAAGTCGCAGTAATTGACAGTGAAACAGCAGGTCACCGCGGCAGATTGAGCAATGTCAAATTTAGAAGCCAATTAGGATAGTCAGAAATAACCAATTAAATCATTTAATTTGACTTTTTTTATTATTTAACCGTGAAATCTGGATCTGATACTCGTGTTTCTGTCGTAAAGATCGTACCGATGTGAGAATTCATGATGTGTTTTTGTTCTCCGTGAAGTCGACGTGCTTGTGCACAGTTATTGTATGTGATGTCAAAATTTTCTCCATATGTGCTCTCATAAAAAAGGAGTTAAGACATTTCTCATACAAGCTTGCCAATAATTTTCACATTAAACACTTCAGAACTAAGATAATTTGTCGGCCGCATGTACAAGAAGAACATGCTCTTCCCCTCCTCAGTGTGAAAAAGTCTTTCAGTTTCATGGTCACCTATTTATGTCTGAAGAAACGACGCCACAAAACATTTCTGGTCATCGAGAAATGAGCTTTTTGATGTTTTTATATGAATCCTTTGAGCCCTCAAAGTGTTTCAGCCACTGACAGTGTGAAGAAGCTCAAAATCTGTGACTCTGTTCGCCATCAGCGGACCTGAAACGGGCCCGATGACGCCCGGGTGCTCAAACAAACCATCTGTAACGACACCTACCTGTCAATCAAAGCGTCCACTTCTCGTCCACTTGAGGCTGGCTCCAGAAGTGAGTCAGTCTCCATAAGTCCCCATGTCCAAATGTCCAACTTCACAGCAGAAATAAACATGTTTACAGCCTGGTACAAAAAACAGTTTTGGTCTCTGTAGCTAATTTCCCCGTTCATGACAACTGTACTGAGGGTGAATTTATATACAACTCACCTGTTCACATTATATTAAGGCTTAAAGTTATGCAGTGTGGACACGCTCTTCAGAAACTTACGGGGGGCGTCACACATACACCGTCCGGTCTTTATAGTGTCATTGTGAGCAACAGAAGGACAGACTTATGGAAATGAAGATTTCTGCTTATTATTAAACAATTTATATTTTATTCACTCAGCTGCTTCTCTTACTCGGAGAGAGTCCAACTGTAGAAGAAGCTTTGATAACTTACCAAACTAACCAGCGCGCAGAAGTCAGACAGCAGATCCAGTCTGAAGCTCAGGCTTTAACTTTTACAGCACGAGGATGGATGGCTGGATTATACGTGAGAGACTGCGGTGATTGCTCAGACCACGAAGGGTAAATCTGGAAAGAGACTCAGCCTCTGGGCATTCTGATGGACTGAGTTCACAGTGATACTCATCTGATGAGTGGTCTCAAATGTGTAGGTGTCTTTCCTCAACGAGACATTGTCTGAAAAACAGTGTGTGTCAGTGGGAAACAGTATGACTCATGTAAAACTTGATTAGATTTCAGAACTCACATGCTTTCCTCATGTGTCCTCCTCTGGCGTGTACCTGTAGGTCATTTGCATCAGCCCCCCTTCTTGACTACATCATTCAGCCAATAACCATCAATTTATCATAGCATGAACATGTGCAGCCTGTCTCTCTCTCTCTCACACACACACACAGGCACACATGGAGAGCTCGAGGCGGGCCATCCATTCTCATTAGTACCCTGTTGCAGTCGGCTGACGGTAAACTGAACGTGTGCCAAAGTCATAAACTTACACACCCCTCCCCGCCATTACCTCATAATTATGATATCACACACAAGTATCTCATAGTGATGACATCACGCCATCTTGCCTTTTTTTTTTTTTCTGATTACATTACAACGTGTCCGGTTCATGCCAAGACCCTTATCCCTGAAAAGACCAAGGACAAAATGCAGACTGGGCGACTGGGTCCAGTCTGGAGAGTAATTACTGAATTTACTATTGAGATGAATGCGTCTGCTTCGGCCATTGTTGTCCAGTTAGCAGAGCTTGTTCACACTCTGAGATAATGCTGTTGGCAAGTAAAGTTCTCATTACCTATAGCTGCATGGAAATTTGCCAAATGACCGCCCCCTCTCACTGTATGACTAACGTTTTGGTCTTTCTGGTCACGAATAATGAAGTCAGTGGTCTTACACACTGTCTATCCATTCGTGTCGCTATCTAAATATTTGCTGACACACACCGTTTCACACGTTACTTAAACATGATTGTGTTTGGAAATGTGTTTACTGAGCATGTGCACCGGGTCACGGTAAAGCCGGCGAAGTCCTTCAGAGTGTGTGAAATCATGACGAGAGCCGTTTTAGTTTAGTGGAGAGATGACAGCTCTGACATGAAAGCGTAGATCCATCACGGGAACAATTTTACTAAAAGACAGACTTGGTTATTTTATGAAGCAGCTGCAGGTCGATCCATCTTCTGAGGTAAGTTAAAGGCTACACGCTGGTGCCATCAGCCATCAGCCATCACCGCCGCCTCCAAACACCTTCGCGTGTTCGCCTTTTTTGTGCATCCGTCTGTCCACAGCACTCATCCGGCATCTGCTTTTCTGTCCCGGTAATGATTCTCAGATTATGGAGCGTGTGAGGGCTGAAAAAGAAAAAGCAAAAACTGCATCGAAACACTCCAAAACACCAAAAGTGTCTTCCAAAAGCTGAGAGTTTCTCTAAATACTGGAGAATTTATGTCTTAAGGCCGACTATAAAACAACCACAAACACATACTACAACATACACATGCATGAACACGGACACACTGTGTGTAATAGGCTGCCCCCCCCCAGTGTGTCACCTTGTAGATTTATATGGAATGAACATAATGACTTTGCACCCAAATTATCCCAGTCTGCCTGTGAAAGATCCAGATAATCTTTTAATGGGCCGAGTTGTCGACCGTCTCATTGCGCAGCTCATAAATCTGGGAGTGGAGAAAGTGCCCCTCGGCAGCTCCAAGTCCCCTTGACTATTTTTTGTGTGTGTCTGAAACTGGATCCGTTCAAAGTGAAACGGGAGACGTGCTGCTATCAGTGAAGGAGAGGAAACAGTGCGCCGTCGCTCTGTCCGAGAGTTTCAGTGACTTTTGAGGAAACGCTTGTTATAGATGTACTGAAATTGTAGTCAGTGTTGAACTGTAACCTGTCCAGGGTGATGGGATCAGCTCCAGCCCCCTGCGACCCTGCAAAGAATAAAGGATTATAGATGATGATTTTGAGCTCCACGTCCATATTCAGCCTTTTTCTCGGCTCTTGAAGGTGTGATGGAAAAATGTCAATCACACCAATCAGAGTGGCAACAATAAGAAAAGATGTACTCGCTGGTTCTGGTGCACAACGCCTGACGTGACCAAACTATGGAGAGTCGAAGCACAGAGAAGTGCCGTGGAATTCTGGGGTCTCATAAATAAACAAATAAACACATTTCATACAGAGAGTACTTATTCTAATTACAGCCCTGGACATGTGCTGAGCAGTCTCTAATTTCTCTCTGAGCAGAGAGACTTGCGGAGCCGTCTGCGGCAGACCAGCAGTCGGCAGATGTAATTACCACATCATCTCTGGTCCCTGGTACACTGAGAGAGAGGCAGAGACAGGGAGAGAGAGATTGATCCTAGTAAACAATAATTAGGGTTGGGGATGGTGTATTGTGGGACATCTACTTGGCGGGATGGGAGTGAAGAGAAGGGAAAGAAAAGAGAAAGAGAGGAGACAGGCAGGGATCATGGGCACATGAAAGGCTGTGGGACAGACAGCCAGCCCCCCTGAGAGGGTGAAGGTTTAAATCTTTATCAGGACTCACACATCAGAGTTCAGAGAGGTCAGTTCAATTTCAATTTTGATCATTCTGAATTATTTTCTCTTAAAAATAAAAGTTTGAGTGACGTGGTTCTTCATGGCGATGCCACAGGGGAACTTTTTACCTCTCGGCTCCTCAAAGAACCATTTATCATCAAGTTCTTCCCAGACTTTAGTGTAAATAGTATTTGTCCCTGAGTTTATTGAATGTACAATATAAAATCATTTGAATTACATATTTTGTTTTAAAAGCAACAATTGATAAATTACTGCAATTAATTGAAGCCACACATACTTCAGGTTCCTTTAAATGGAGCTTTAAGCTGAGTTTCAGGAGCCGGGCCAGACCTCAACTGAGCCACTTCTCCTAACCCGCTCCCACCCATCCCATTTCTTTCACCTGTTTCTCCTCTCTTTCCTACTCTCCATAGGGTTCTGACGGGGGTCCGTCGTGCCCGGGCTCTACAGCGGATTCCCTACCGAAGCTTCCCCACACCACAGCATCGACCGAAGATCACGCTTCACTCACAGTCTTTAATTTAGTCAATAAATCATTTAAACGTATGTAAATGGTAAAAAAGGTTCTTCAAAGCACTGAAAGTGTGTCTTAAAGAACTCTTTCAGAGTGTATTGTCAAATAAAATCTTGAAATTGCTCGTCTTACTGTTCAACCAATAATCCAAACCCTAAATAATTCACAATAATATAAAAAATCATCTGATTTAATGACTGGATTTAACTGGATTTGGAAAAGGTTGCTTGATAAATGACTTAAACATAAAATATCTGCATAATTTTTTGCAAATTGACTCAAAAAATATCAAAAAAAATCAAAAAATACAAAATCTAGACAAACCTAGAAAATACCAGATGGTAAAATAACTTGTATTTAAAATGTTTTAGTACATGTATGAACGTAGTACGACATTTCTCTCAATATATTAAAGGTGGAGATCCGTTAACATTCAGTGTTTCACCCTGATGAACTGTAAGTTCAAACCTTCCAAGGCTGATGATGCTGATGTCCATGTTTGCAGGCTTCTCGTCTTCTTTCCGTGGATTTACTGCCTCAGTAGTACTTTTCTTGGCACATTATAATCAGGGGAATAGTGTGAAACCATTGGCAGGAATGTATATCGTGTGATTCGCGTCCTCAGTGGCGTGCATGAGATACAAAAAAAAAACCCACTCATCAAAGCGTTGCTTTATAACACTGCTTTCATGCAACAGAAAGAGTCACGCAGCAGTAAATATATAAAACAATAGAATCACTCTGTGCTGTTGTTTTTTTCTTTTTCCAAGTGGGGAAAACTGCTTTGCAACAGTTGCTGTCGTTCTTTAATCTGCCTAATCTTCAAATGTGCTAACGTGACTACAAGCTCCGAGTTTAGTTCCTGAGATTAGTGCCTCTACTTAGTAAAAAATAAAAGTAAAATAAATTAGAGGAGTACTGGTTAGTAAGTGATGGTACATCTTAAAAGTGTCGGAGTGGGGGCCACGGCTCATTTATGCCCTGGGGCCAACTAACGGTTTAATCCAGCCATGTTTATGAGATTTAAACTTAGAGCACCCCTGTGTAGGGGGGTGTAGGGGTAAGTGACTGCAACACCCTCGTCTCACCCTTTCCTTCCTAGCGTGAAGGAGAAACTACAGAGGCCATAAAACGTGAGAAACACACAACAGCCCATAACAATTCTTATTTTCAGGTGATTATACACTGATGAAAATAGATAAAATGTAAATAGATTCCCCAAATCTCACTGGGAAACACATCTATGTCACGCTGTGGCTGCAACACTGTTTTGTTACGTTGTCCACGTGACTTCGATCCCAGGAGCGTTTAGTCTGCCAGACTTTGTTAACCTGCTCAGATTTGGTCAGTGTTCTGGCTCATGTTCTTCTAAATATGTGATGTAGTTGGACCACAGTGCTTCTGGTGGGGTTTGAAACATCAACTGGAATGGCCACGATTAACCTATTAGCTCGGGCCGGCACGGCACACACAGAAAGCATCGCATCCAGTGGAATTTGCCCGTTACACACTGGAATTTTATCACTTTATTTTATGTTTTCAGTATGTTCTGCAAATCAGCTACAGTCCTCAGATAAACATAGGTGAGTTCAAAGTTTCAGTAGTACCTCAAAAGTGTATCAAATGAATGGAATCAATAGATATTCTTTTACTCCAAGCAGCATGGCAGTGTCTGCCTTTAAGAAGAGGGGAAATTCAACCAGAGGCCTCACGCAAAGCAACTGATGCTGGGAATATGGAGTCATCGTCTTGTGGGGTGGGTGGGTGGGTTGTGTGGGAGGAAGAGGAATAGGATTTTTACGGGAAGGAATATCTCCCTTGTGAGATGACTGGCGAAGAACATTATGTGTGCGTGTGTGTACGTGTGTGTGTGTGTGTTGGGGGGTCTGGTGCACAAAAAGGCATGTGCGCTAAAAAACTCGCAATTTTACAAACATGCATGTGTCAGTGATTGTTGCATTCCCGGCATTCCTTCCTGTGAATTTCCAGTCAGCGTGAGGCTCGCTGTTCCAGAGCTCTGACATCACGAGGGGGTTCCACTCTGCCTTCCACATTCTGCCTCCCGCTCGCTCGCAATCCCACCCATATTTGGAAGTGAGAGGAAGGGAATCCCACATGATGACTCAAAGGCTTCTGCTGCTGCCAAGGGGAATTCTCTCCACATCTGTTTTTGTGTGTGTGTGTGTGTGTGTGTGTGTGTGTGCATGTCTATTATTAACGTGTGTCAATGTGTACGTTACCTCCTCGTGCTGAAGATTGGAGCTTGCATCTGGAGGGTGGCTTTAGCAGCCTGTGTTTGCATCTACACAGAGAAAAAGTGGCACCCCGAGTGATGTTGTCTTTCTATTTTTAACCTGCTTCTCTTGGCAGCCATGGCGGTTAAAAATGCACTCTGCTAAATATGTGCGCTTGTGAAATCAGCTCTTTTCACTCTATAAATCCTCAAGATAGACGACGAAGCGGGGTAATGTACAGCACATGGTGGTGGTGACGTGCCAGCTTGTGGCTGATGTCGATGTGTAAGCTGTAACCAGTCACCCCTGCATTGGACCACCACGAATGCGACCAGAGATATGGATTGTTCAGTGTGCTCAGCAAAGTGTGACCAACTGTCTACAGCCTGCTGGCTGCACTAAACTCCCATTCCCACAGAGAATTTTACTGGAATCATTCTATTTCTAACAAGAAGTAGCGAGCTCGATTGTGACTTGGACGAGGAGCTTGAGTGGGAGACAGAAAGATCGGACATGGCTTTTGGTTGTATTGACATTCTCTTTGTAGGATTTGGGTTTTTTGGGGAGAGGATAGCAGGGTCTCCAACTTCTGGTCTCCGAAGCCATATCGAGGCCTAAATTTAGCCCCACTTTGTTCTCGTCTGCGCGCTGGTGACAGAGGACTCGCCTCTCTGGGGTTGTCTGTGGTCCAGTGTATCAGAAAGGCTGCTGTTGTTCTCCCTGGCAGACAGAAAACGCAGACGTTCCCTCAAGCAACCCCCAAAAAAGAAAGAAAGCTTTCATGGAATATTCTGTTTAGCTGCACAGACTGTTGTGTATGATACTCCCGGGACCCATAAAACAAGTAATTCACAGACAATATCTCACCCACGCTCTCTTTGCCACAGACTACAGCAACATAAATCTAGCTGATTTCAAGCAGGAGTTGAGACAGTGTTCAAAAGGGTTTGGAGCATGTGTTGCTCAAGTCTGAGCAAAGGGGCCTGCAAGGCGACTTTATTTTTTAAATGCACAAAAACAGAAAAGAAAGTGACATGAAGATGAAGCCGTAGGTCACCCTGCGAGAGCTCCGGTTTTTCCTCTACATCACGGCAGCTCCTCCACAGGGACGTCGAATGACGATGTTTAAAAGCTTAGTCACCCAGCAAACAAATCCCTCCCTTCCTCATTACCAAAACAAGCTAATTAAAAACCTGTTAATGAGCCCTGTTGTGGGTGTCTTTAGGAAGAGAGGGAAATCAAAAGCCATATAAACATATCTGAGGGACAGACACAAATTGATGACACAGCTATAGTCCTCTAATGGGCATAAAAACATGCGCGCACACACACACACACACATGCACGCGTCCTGCACATTCGAGCACGCGTAAACAGTGCAGAACAAGAAGTGACTCACTTGAAAACCAACTGGGACACACACAGTGTCATATCCTGAGAGTGAGAGAGAGTGAGAGAGAGTGAGAGATGCCCTCCTCTCACTGAAGGACAGATGGATCCCCCAATCTGTTGTGTGCCGCTGTGCCAAGAAGGGACAACTGGTCACCAAGCACCTCGTGTACACCTGAGAGTGGAGAGTGGAGTAGAGAGAGAGAGACCTTTGGGCGCTCTGTGGAAACCACAATGTTATTTATATTTTAATACAAATATATATTTAATGTGGGACAATGTTTTGTTTTAATCAAAGCTCAACAGCGACCTCCAGCGGCCAGAGTGAGGTACTGCACGGCGCCGCCACGGAGCGGAACGTACCACTCTGTTAAAAACAGCCTGAGCCACAGGGGGGGACTGAAACTCTACCACGATGTAATCCAGGCTCATTTTATAAACATATTACGACGCTGTCTTATTAATGTGAGTTTATAAAACATGTTAATGTTGTTTGCTTTAAGTAAATTATGTAAATGAGCTTTGAATGTGGCGTTGTCGTCATCGTCGCCACCCCCGCGCTGTGTGATAAACCGGAAGTGGCTCAGAGAAAGAGGCGCGTTTTGTGAGTTAGCATCACAGTTTGTTTTTAGCCGTTAGCTTCAGCTCCGAACAGGTAAACTTTAAAAACACGTGGACAGGTAAACTTTAAAAACACGTGGACAGGTAAACTGAACCACACGGAACAACATGAGCACCAAGAAGAAGAGAGCTCCTCACCTGAACAATGACAGCTGGGTCGTCGTTGCCGCAGGTAACAACAGTTTGATGATGACGGGTTTGAGCTCTGCTGTGTATGTGAGATAACAACGTTATTACAGTTTAATGTGACTAATGATAATAATAATAATAATAATAATAACCGCTGCTTTATGTGTTAGACAACAGGCCTAACGTGCATGTAAGACGGGAAAATAACTATTTAAGTCTGCGAACACTGTTGGAGTGTACAGAGACAGGCAGACAGACAGACAGACAGACAGACAGACACATAGACAGACAGACAGACAGACAAATAGACAGACAGACAGACAAATAGACAGACAGACAACTAGACAGACAGACAGACAGACAGACAGACAGAGACAGACAGACAGACAGACAGACAAATAGACAGACAAATAGACAGACAGACAGACAGACAGATAGATAGATAGATAGATAGATAATTGAAGCATCCAGTAGCAGCATGCAAACATACATTAGAACCTGTAACACAGTATGATTTGATTTGATTTATTTAGCACATAGTTAATTACAATATCCATAAAAGGTAAAACAAACAAGAGAAAAAAACAAAACAAACAAACAGCAAAAAGACATTATACACAGCGGACATGCAAGGAGGTCTGAAAAACCCCTCAAGGGGCTTGTCAAGAGAACCTCCTGAAACAATTACAGAATAAGAATGCAAGCTACTGTCTTATACAGGGCATACACACTAAGTACATCTTCAAGAATAAAACACAGCTGAACACATAGATCCGACATATACACACATCAAGGTGTTACGAAGATTAAAACAGAACATTCAGTTCTTTTAAGTTTAAGAGTTTAAGAAAAGTGAGGAGGAAGTGAGTTCCATATCTTGGAACCTCTGTAGGAAATCTTAAATTGAGATGAAACAGTTCTCGAAGCTGATAGGCTTTACGAGTTGAGAAATTATTAATTAACTATCTATAAAAGAGGCGTTGGCTTATAATCCCCAAACTTGAGACCTCTGTTAAAAAGAATGATTCATCTGGCTGTACATCTCCACAGTTTGTCTGGTAAAAACAATTTAATATGATGGTGACCCTCTCTGTTCTTCTGAACTGTTTATTTAATAAAATGAAACAGTGTGTGTGTGTGTGTGTGTGTAGTAACTGCAAAGCCAATAAGAAAAGTACGTAAACAAATATGACATTTCAAACATCTGAAATGGTAACGAATAAAAACAATATGATATGAAATAAACAAGTACGGATAATGACATACGTGATGACGAAGTGAGATACAACACAGAAACACCACACGTGATAAAATGAACAAACTAAATACAGTACTCACTTCTTATGGACGCACACAGAATAAATATGAAAAGGAAAAAATACACTGTCGAAAATATGAAAGTAAAATTAACCTGAGATAGATCTTAAATGTGTACAGAGAAATTTCTGATTTTTAATATATATGTTTCTCAGTTTTCTATTTGTATCTTTGCACAGGTTTAATTTAAATCTATCTTTTATTGGTCTAATATTTATTTTATATTGTTTACTGCGTCTGATGCTGCTACTGGATGCTTGAGTTTCCCCTGGGATCAATAAAGTATCCATCATATCCTGCTTTTTTTTTTCAATGCGGACTAAAGTTCCCGTGTTCCTAAAGTGACCGACGATGTAAGAGGTCGCCTTATGTTTGATGTGTTTGAAGGAACAGTCTGTGCCTCATTTGTTTCTGCAGTCGTGGCCATGTGTGGTGTCTTCTGAGTCCATGTGGACTGTGTGTATTCACCCATCTGTGGGTCAGTATTGTAAAATCTGCGCCTCCTCTGTGGCTAAGATTGATTTCATAATGATCCTCACTCTCTTAAGTCAAGCAGAAGAAGTTAAACGACAATGTGCAAATATTTCTGGTCCATTTTTGGGTGAGCTACATGTGCAAGAGTAATCTGACATGTCACCGTTTGTATACCCACTACAAGATGCAGCCAAACAATGCGTTCACAGTGATTCACTTACAATAAACTGGACTTTTGTTTTGTTGCCCACAGACTCTGCCATCGATACACAGAAGCCCGACAACGACCCAACTTTTGTGAGACTGCGGAATCCGTCTACAGGTATATCTGTTTATTGTTATACATCATCCTGAAGTCTATGAACTGTCAGTTTGTCCAGCCGTCAGTCCAGAGGCTGAAAATAATCATAGAAGATTCTAAAAATCAGCACATTAACATTTGAGACACTGTAATCAGAAAGTTTTATGCATCTATAAAAGCACTTGAAAAAGATTCTCTCTGGATCTTTTGTCCTTTGTTTGCACATATGATATGCAGCAATCTGCCAAAGACAGTGAGGCTGCGGGTAAATAAATATGGATGTAAACAAAGCTGGATTTATACATCCAACACCTCAGTGTTGTTAGACCTCAGGGATACACACTGAATGTAAATATGACAAAAACTCCACAGGGCCGCTGTGATCAAAATTGGCTGCAAATCAATAATGAAATGTTTAATTTGAGTTTTCTCAGCAGTCTAATTCTGCATCTCGTGAACATTTCCAGTTCTTGTGAAAATAAACACAGTTCCTCTTTTTTTTTTTTTCTACCCTGCAGATGCAGCATCTCTGTACATGCTGAGTGCTGGTGATGCACAGCTGTTTGAGGTCAAAGCCTTTGACGAAGAGTTCCACTCCTGGTTTGTTGGTCAGACTGTTCAGAGAGGTAAGTCGCATTAATCATCGCTGATTAACCGAATTTATCGATGCCAGCGCTCCCTCACTCGTGTTTTTCCAAAAGTTTGGATCCAGTTCAACTTCTCTGCTGCAGGACGCTGCGTTTCCTGGCGGAAAATCCTGCGTTTTCCACGCAGTGCCGGATTCTGAGGATCTGTATGCGGCCGAACTGAGTTTTTCAGGTTTCCCATGGTCATATCTAAACATATAAATCGAAACAAGGCTTTTATTGTGAAACATTTGCAGGAAAATGTCCACGAGGCTGAGTCACATGTGACACCTAGTGGTAAAATCTGTTATTACCGGTCCAGTCTGGACTTTGGCTTAATGTTCAATCAGTTTAAAAATTTGGCCCAAGCTTACTCTCTAATGATCGATATTAATGATCGAATAATCGATCTAATTAAAATACATTAATATTCACTGATCATGTTTAACGTGTCCAGACATGGACAACACACAGCGAGCACAGACAAAGAAAACTCTGGTTCACAAAGTGCAAAAAACTGCCCCGACAAGACCCGGCTTTGTGACAGTCTGATTGAATTATTATAAGTGATTTGTTGAGAACTCGGTGATGTTAACTTTGTTCATTTAAATATTCAGAGAAGCTGCCTTTTCATTCTGTAATTTAACTGCGGCCTTGGCTCACGCCGTGTTTTTGTGTCTTCACAGATGGGAGGCTTCTCTTTGTAACACCGATGGATCCTCTCTATCTCATTCTGCCCTATTTGATTAAATCTGGCAAAGAGGTACCAAACATGACGTGTGTTCATCTCACAGCTGTTGTTCCGCTCATGTTTTCATGTTGATCGTTTTAGTGTAATGCAGTCCTCAATAACTCAGAGAAGGGCAGAGACACACGGCCGCTCTAGTCAGTGTTTCAAACCCCACCGGCTCCGCCACGGTCCGGTTCGGAAGCGTCCCAGCAGCGGGCCTCCGCTCGGCTCTGCGTTGAATTCAACGTGGCTGTTCTGTTTTTGACAACGCCGCGAGCCGCCCGCGTCAGTTCACACAGAAAGTCTAGAGCTGACAGGAAGCCAGACACAGAAACAGCAGAGAGAATCCAGTGGATTTCCAAAATAAAACACCCTGTGCAAACTGCCAGTCGTAAAAACATACAAAAGAGAAACTAATGATTTACAATTTACAATGTAGAAGCATATTTAGAAGAACATGAACCAGAAAAATTGAACAGAGTCTGGAGAGAGAAACAACGTAATGTGCCCGGTAGGGCGTCAGAGTTAAGGAAGTGTTTGCGTAAAGTAAATAGCTCTATTTGACTATTGTAGTAATTCATATTATGACAAGAAATATTCAACTAAGCAAAAAGAATCAACAGTCCATCATTACTTTAAGACATGAAGGTCATTTTATCTGGAAAATATCAAGAACTTTGAATGTATCGTCAGGAAAGGAAGACCAAGAGCTCTGCCGCAGAGGAGAATGCAAAAACAATTAACCTCAGAATCTTTCAATTATCCGTTTTATCTTTTTACTTCTGCCTCAGGGGAAGTTCCAGCCTGTGGATCAGGTCATCATGGACGAGGACTTCCCTGCTTGTTCGAGGCTGCTGAGCTGCACACGCTCCCTGTCCTCCCTGCGCCACGTCGCGGAGGAAAAAGGTGACGTTTAGTTTTGACGCCAACATCACTAAACTTTGAATTTCTGCTGATTGGTTGTTTTAAATGCTGCGTTTCATATTCGCAGAGGTGGCAAACATGAAGTTCCATCGATACAGCGAAGAGAAGACGATGATTTGGTTGGAGAAGAAGGTACTCGTCACCAAACATAAACGTCTGTGCTCTGTGTTGGTTTCAGACATCGGAGTTTCATGTAGTTTCTGTGTTTGATGATGTAGGTGGAGAGGACCGTCACTGCGCTCAAGAAGAGAAATATCTACGTTGGAGAGGGAGTCAAATCCACGACATACGTCAGAGTGAAGTCAGAATCAGACCACCAGGAGGGTCAGTCCACTCAGCCTTCCTATGAAAAGACATTTACAGGCCTCATTTCCTCATTTTCAACAGAGAGGACGCTGACCAATAGATGGCAGTAATATTGCATCGTTTATATCTGCAGTTATGATCGTCGAACAAACCTCTAACTATAAAAAACATAAAGTAGGATCATATTTTAATTACTGTCGTTGTCTCGTCTCTGTGATTCAGAGGACTACCTGCGCTACGCCCACGGCCTCATATCAGAGTACATCAGTGAAGAATTGAGCAAAGCCCTCCTCAAACACTTGCAGTAAGTTCAGACCTCTGTGATCGTGGTCGGTGTTAAATGTACGGGCGGTGCTGAAGATCAAACGTGCCTCTTTTGTTCCACCCCGCAGGTTACCAGAACTCACGAGCCCAAAGGAGGCAGAACCTCCTTCCAAGGTACGTCGGTGTCGACTCTCTCTTCTGTTTCCTCGCTGTCGAAGCTGCTCTGCATGTTTTGTGTAGTCCTGCACCTCGCTCTAACATCTGATCCTGTGTCAGCATGACGTGTGTGTGTGTGTGTGTTTCTTTGGTGCTCTTTGTCATGAAAAGCTTTTCTTACTTCCTCGTTTGGCAGAAGCGGAAACTCTCAGACAAACCGGTGGAGGCCGGAGAGGACTACACCAAATTCAACAGTGCAGACTTTGCACGCAAAGTGAGTGAATACAAACACCAGCAGTGATTATCTCTGAACGGCTAAAAGAATCATTTGTTTGCTTTCATCCTCGAGTCTTCCTCTCGCTTTCTTTAAGCTTTGTAGAACAAACACATGGGGCAGAGGGGGCACACCTCGTGGACATTTGTTTCTGTTTTTGTGCAGCTTAAATTTCAACATGTGACAAATTCATGGCTCTTTTCATTCCAGCCGGCAAAGAAGATGAGCGCCGCCCAGAAAAGTCTGGCAAAGGTGGACAAGACGGGCATGAAGACGATGTCGTCCTTCTTCAGCCCCAAGGTCAAAACAGAGAAGAAGTGAACGTTGTATAGTTTCTGCTTTTGTAATAAAAAGAATGAAAAAGGAAGAGAATGATGGCATTGCTTCATCTTTTTTCATACCAGTAAGCATGCGGAGGATTGAGGCTTTATTTAATCCTCAACCCTGGAACATTTAATAAACCCTCAAAAGAAATGAATTAAGAAAAATAATTGACCCTCGTTCTGTCAGAAATCTGAGGGACAAATCTCTCAACACGAGGTTAAAGACGTCCAGAAACATCAGCATGCTGGATGTCTTTAAGGTTTGCTCTTCCTCTTCAAGATCTATTCAATAAACTCAGCCCTGACTCCGTCACCTTCACTCTTAAATGAAACATATTCACACAGCGCTCTGAAATATGTTCATCTTTCATACAGTCTTACTGACACTTGGCATTTTACGGCCGGCTTTGATACCTTGAAGGAATGCAGTCTGCAGATTTGAACTGGAAACTGTGAACACCCTAAATTCCTTTGCTTATACAATGCAGGACGTTTCTGTCATTAAAGTCCATTCAGAGGCCTTTAAAGAAACGTTCTGTGTGCACAGGAACCGAGGGGTCAGAGGAATGTTGAAGTTTATTCTGTAAAAATCACTGAAGTTCTATTTTCTCATTTAAAGTGAGGCACATCAGTCAGAGTTTGATTGAGGCTGGTGTTTGAATTAATCTGCAGTTGTTGAGAAAATCCTTGAAACAAATGACACCGGAGAGGAAATAAAACTAGAAGGCAGGAGTCTGGATGTTGAAAAGCTGATGCATACCACATCGCTGGCTTTAATTTGTTTGTTGAAGAAGAGGCTGAAGGTTTTTGAAGAGATGAGAGTGGGAAATATTACCCTTAATGTCTGAAAAACGTTTTAAGGTTTTCCAGCCAAATGTAAGTTTACGTGTTGGGAAAGTGCAAAGCATGGTGCATCAGCTGGAAGCTGAACCGAAGAAGCAGCTGAATCTTGATGCCGTGAGAGAGGAGAAGGTGCCGAGCTGCATTAAAATTTAACTGCAATTGTGTAAAAAAGTGTGAAAGATGAAAAAAATGTAATCAATGTGTTTAAATTGAATGTGAGTGCATGAATGAGGTTTCTCTAATTCCACTTTAACATTTTAACTAGCCTTCAAATGAAGCTGAAAAAGTTTTAATTGGATTTCGACTTTAAAAAAGTCGAATCGTGGCCGAAATGTATGAGAGATGTGATGATGTCACGGAGTAGATGAGAGTTGGAAAAACCTTTAAAAAAAGTCCAAGATCGAACGGTCAAACAAGTAACAAAGAAAAAAAGGAGAATATTTCAGAAACTATGAAATATTTAAAAGGGAAAATAATAGATGAGGAGTTCAAGTTGAGCTAAACGTTTTGATGTTTCACGTTTCTACGTTGCAAATGTTGTACATATGTTCTTCTACCAATGAATGATGGCTGGATTCCATTTAGCTGCTTCAGTTTCAGGGTCCCGGTGCTGACTCATTGTGGATTTCTTACTAAGACGAGTCTGTCATGTCTGCTGTGGAACATTTGAGACCAAGAGGAGTTAACTCCACTACCTTCACGTCGTTAAACATCCTTTAAATGTTTCATGTAGATGCTAATTGTCCTGATGGTGTCCGTCCATACAAACTAGGCTGAGTTCTACTGCGGCTCGTGTCAAATGTCCATCAGGCTTCACTGCTTTTTTAATTTGGGCTTGAAGCGCAGAGTCTGGAATGCACTCTGCACCACTTTGGGCAGATGGATCGGGTTCCTCTGCAGCTGCAGCCGACTGCTCGTGGACCCGCTCTGGTTTTTCTTCTTCTTCTTCTTGGAGCTGTCTTTGGCACAGTCTGGAACCGCTTTCTGCTCGGAGCCGTCCACGACCCGAGGAACCCGCAGAACCCAGTTAGAGTGGAGGTCGTGTTCGGCCGAGCTGGAGGCCACTGAAAGAGAGAAGAGTTGGACCTTTGATACCAAGAATGATTCGAACTGAGCAGTGATCATATGATACTCAGCTGGGCACAAAGAGCAGGAGCAATCTTACAAATGATGTTACTACCAGACCTGACCTTTACTGACAGCCCGTGATAATGACTGCATGCAGTCCAGGACTGTGGTGCATGCAGCCTGAACGTTAACATCAGTGACAGCCTGTCTTAATGTTCACTGATGGAAGTGAAACATTTAAAATATCACTGAAGTAAAATGACATATTTGATGTTTACAAAGAGATGGATCTAATTCTGCTTATTCTGTCTGTAAAAGCTTTCAAATAAATGCATGAATATTAAAAATATAAAATGGAAACTTCCTCAGATTTATATAACCAGCTGCAGGCTTGAGTCATCTGAAATGAACAGTACATACGGAAGCCCAAAGAGGTCAAACTTTCATACATTTTATCATGATGGCAAGTTAATTTCCTTAGTTTTTTAAAGTTCTTTATGTTGAAATAACAAATGTCGTTATTTTCTCGTGATCTTTGTTTTCCCAAAACAAAACATAATTAATTAAAGATCTCTAGCAAACAAAAGAATCCTCTAATTTATTAAATCATTGTGATTGTGACAACATTCACGATTTAATATACGAGACTAAAACTTTTGTTTTTTTTCCAGATCTCTAATTAATTATGTCTTTAATTTTGTTGCCATGGAGATATGGAGAAAACAAATGAAATTAACTCAGAGGAGATAAAATGTATGACTGCATGACCGCTTCAGGCTTCCGTACACATTATGGCATATTATATATTTTATTATATTATGGCATATTATATATTTTATTATATTATGGCATATTATATATTTTATTATATTATGGCATATTATATATTTTATTATATCATGGCACATTTTATAGCTCTAATCACTTTATATAATAGATGATCTTCTGTGCATGACATCAGTTAAAGTGTTGCAGTACAGAGAATATCCGTCCCCCCTCTGGAGGATCCTCCAGGTGCGCACAGGGCTCTCAGACTCACCTATGAAGTCCACGTCTGCGTGTCCATCGTCGGTGTACGGTTTGCGCAGAGGCTCGCTGTCGCAGCTGGCGATGACCGCGTCAAAGAACTGCAGAGTGTCCTCCTCGTCCGGGACCGGAGGGGCGGAAGGTTTGGCTCTGGATATCTGCGTAAAGGAGAACATTTGTTGGACACCTCCTGCCGTGCGCTCTGGCACAGATGATGCACAATCTTACCGGTTCCTCCGTCTTAGGCGGCGGCGGCGCCGGCTTCTTCTTGGAGGACACCGTGGCCTTGCTGTCGGTACTTTTCAAGTCACTCACACTCTTCGTGTACTGCCGTCTCAAGGCCACGAGGGCCTCCAGGTACTCCAGGCAGTTCTGGTTCTGCGAGTACAGCCATATCCTGTCCTCGTGCCTCTGGTAGTAGTACAGGGTGGACTCGATGCTCACGGTGCTCTTGCTCCGCTTCAGAGTCGAGCCCTCGGCCGCAGCCTGACTCCTCTCACCCACCACCAGCATGGAGGTGCTGCGGACCAGCCGGACGGTGCAGGCGTTGTGGTAGTCCTGCTCGGACCGAACCCCGCCACCAAAACCCGCATCCCGCCCTCTGTGTCCGTGATGGTTTGGACGGAACACATTGTTGATCTTCCTGAACATTCCTCTACACGCAGTCTGTTACAGAGTCCTGGAAGCTGCTGCTGAGTCCATCCATGATCTCCATGAGTTCTGTCAGAACTGGAACTGTCCACTGGGCCCGGCCGCTGTCCAGGGTGCTGAAACCTTCACACACACACACACACACACACACACGCACAGAAAGTCGCGAGCCTCTCCTCTAACCTGATCTCAACAGTCTTTAATGTTATCGGATGTTGCTCAGCAACATTGCTGTAGCAACGGGCCCCGGTAACTCTACACTCCGTGCTACCGTTACTACCGAGCAGCATGAAGGCCTGTGTCAGGTGTCCTGACTCACAACAAACACAGGCAGAATAAAAAGGTGTGAGTCAGAGTCTGAAGAGGTTCTTCAGGGTGGGAACCTTTTATTTAAGTCCCAGGGTTTATTATTAAGAGTTAATTCAAGGTGCAGTATGTAATCATTTCATAAAAAAAGTAATTCAGTAAAGTTATTTATCACCTCGCTCTCTGAAAACATGTTTTATATATGTTGTTTTTATGAAATAAATGAATTTAGAAACATTTAATACTTTGTTTGAATGAAAATAGTAAAACTATGAGATCACAGTAATGTAGAATTTTTCATATTTAGTATTTCAGGCTGCTCTGTAGTCACGGTTTGCAGATTAGTTATGATGAGCTAACGTGATGATAATAAGAGGAGGTAAAAACAGAAACTCTGCAGTCGTGTCTCCAAACGTGAAATATCAGGAAGAGAACTGCGGATCAGGGGAACCCGTTCTGCACCAGAGCAGCTCTGGTTCTGAAACCATGGGACCATGTCTGGATTATTAACAGAATTAGGATTATTAACAGGTCTTGATAAAATTGGAAATTGCGCAGTAAGATCTGGCAGATATTTTCAAAGTGTCTGATAAACACACGGCTGCACGTGTTGTTGCTAAGCTGTGGAACAATTATTCATGGAACAAAAAACTATAAATACAATCTATAAAATCCAAAAGTCAGCAATAAAAAGCCTCTTATGAACTGAACAGGGTCAGCCTACGCCGTCAAATCAAATCAGTCAATGTGTTCAGCATATAGCAGCCGTAGTTCAGGTTCAGTTCAAACTCTCCCTCTGTGGGTTTTTATCAAAACCAGGTCACATTGTTACAAAGGAAGAAGCAGATATTAGTATTTTAAGAGATTATTAAACATAAAAAGGTTTTTCAAAGCACCAACAATGATGCCTTTGTGACTTAAAGACCTATTTTCTGCACTCCAGGGATCCTAAGGATTAAACGGTTCTCCAGAGAATTTTATCACACCAGAACTAGAACCAGAGTTTGTCTTGACTGCTTGAGGCCTTAAATCCACTTCAGGTGAGATTGAGAGGATAAAATATGAAATTAGTTTTGGTGTACTGTTCACGTTTTTAGGTTTATGTGAATATCTGAGTCAGCCGCATGAACAAACTGGAACTGGAGAGGCGATATGAAGTTGAGTCATGTCCAGGTTTCCTCGCCTGATTAATAATACATCGTTTCATCTCGTGTTTCACACGCTTCTATTGTCGGGCTTCCCTGTCAACAAGTGGAGGAAGTCTGGATAAAAGAGTCTTAACTGAAGCCACAGACAGGGTACTTTCATCTCGGCCATAAATATAGTCTGAAAGTTTCCATCGGCCTCACCAGACAACTGATTTAGATCTCACCTGGATTTACCTGGAAGGGGATTCAAGGTTTCTACCAGAGGAACTAAAAACTGCAAGGAAGGTCTCAGACAAAGTTCAGCATTCACTTAAACATGCTGAAGACCACGCTGAGTTTCAAGGGGGAAGCGAGGACTTGTGGTTACGTAACTGAGCGTGAAGTCACACTTCTGCTTTGCCACATGCACACACACATAACATGAGGAGGAGTGAAGCTGTACGCCCCCCAGACAGCTCAGTTATTCACACCTGCCTGCCTCACCGAGGGCCACTCACAGTTTGTGGTACGAGCAATCAGAAAACGAAAACAGGAATCGACATGTCGACTTTCTGTTTCCTGATATTTTGATCATATTTAATGTGACTTTCTTTTCTGCTTTTAAGCTCTCTCTCTCTCACACACCTGCTTCTTTTTTATAAAGAAACAGAACCTCTATGGTTCATGATTATGATTATTCATAAGAACGGAACATCTGCATGTTTCACTTCTTCTGGCAAGAAGACAAACTAACACAGATGGAGCCACGTTCTTATGTAAGGCTGCAAAATAAAGAGGACAGAAGGGGAATATTCCCAGCCTGTAACAATCCGAGGAAAATAAGATCATTTGGCAAGATGATGAGTTGGAATATATTCATGATGAACTCAGCTGCGACATTAAAGCTGCAGAAATGGGAAGAAAGAAAAGATACGAGATTCCCACTTCCTCTTGATGTGGGTACTCTCCTGAATCAGATGCAGTATATATTCGGTCGGCTGTATCGATTGGAAATATGTTTCAGAGAGGCGCTGCGATAAAGACACTCGAGAGCTGAGAGACTGCAGGTAGGAATCTGTATTTATGTATGTTTATTATGTATTCTTGCTATGACGGTAAAATGACATTAGTAATGTTGATTTTACGATTTTAAAGTTGCATTTTATTCCATATTTTACTGTATAAACACAGGGTTTTTAATAATTGACAGGACAATACGTATGAATTCTGTATAAAATAAAGTTTTTGCAATTAATTATTACAGTATTTTACTGTAAAATTGGTAGTAACATGAAATTCTGCATGCATATTTTCTTTAAAATGCCATAAAAATAAAGGTTTTGCTGTAAAAGTCAGAGTTTCTAATTTTAAATACTACTTTATCCTGTATGAATTCACTTACAATGCTGTATAAATAAAAGATCTTGCCATGAAATATGATAATGTCTCTTATACGATGCAGGATTGCACGATGAAATGCAGATTTAGCCGTCTCCACGCTACACATGCAGAAACATAAACAGATATTTAAATTAGAACTGAATATAAACACAATATATGTACGAAGGTGTACGTGTGTGTTTTAATAACTGCTCTTTGTTGCAGCCATGCTTTGTGAAGGCAGATTGTTGAGCATGACCTATGTTGACCTGGTGGAGCTGGACCCCCTCCCTCCTCAGAAGCCTCTCCGGAGCGCATACTGGCTGCAGAGAGCAGCTGCTCGGCTCATGCCAGGCTCCAGCAGACACACTCCACTGGTTCACCACAATTCCCCTGAGCAGACAGGTCGCGTGGACGACAGGAGTGCTTCAGAGCCGTATGTTCCTCCTCTGCAGTCCTTGGATCTCCACAGGGCACAGCCATGCAAGCGGATGTCTCCAGAAATAGAGATCCCAGCTCAGGCTTGTTCAGGTGGTGACTCCCCTTTCTTGGTTCCCTCCTTCTGTCAGAGCATCTGTCAAAACTACAGTGACCTCCATATCGGAGGTGACCAGGTGCTGCCTCTGTCAACCAACGATGGGGAGCTCCGGCTCTGTACTGACGCCCAGGCTGTTGGCCCCTTCCTTCAGTCCTGTGATGTCCTCCCAGCTGTGGAGGATTCCCCACCAGGACAGACATCTCAGGGTGGACTTCTGCGTCCACTGAGGGGAGGTTCAAATCCCTGGAGATTGGCGAGTACCCGTGATCGGAGCTTTTTGTTCCAGGGGAGTGAAGCTCCGTTCTCCAACTCTCTTCTGAATCACTATCTGGAGGAAAAACTCATGGATCTGTACCAGCAATACATGATGGACAACATGGCCAGGGAAGGGGACTCCGGCACGGGCCCCATTTGCCCTTTGCTGGGCTCAGAGCTGGTCCTCACCAGCCTGGACCAGATCACTTTGCAGCTAAGTCGGGAAAGGAACCTGGAGGCCGGCGTGGCCAAGGACATGGTTCTCAGCTGCCTGCTGCGAGTGGCTGGTGACAAGCAGTCAAGTGAGATCAGTACTCCCTTTCTGCAGATGTCAAACGAGACATCCAGGGACGAGCTCACAGAGAATAAAGAGCAGTAACACCGGTGTCAAGAACTCATCCACAAATACGATGAAACTTACCATAAGAGCTGCTGAGAGAGTGTGTATTGAATATGTGTCATAACAATCTGTGTCATAATTTTCATATGCAACTGTACATGTGTGCATGTGCTGTGCTGTTTTTACAGGAACTGAACAATAAAGACAGGAACTGAAAACTGAAACTGATCTCTTATTTCTCGTCTGAATAAAGATGAACACTGATGTACGTTTTAATTTCTACGTCTAATAAATATGCTAACAATAATAATAATACATATAATTAGTGTCTCTGTGTGGTTAAGTGCAGAGGAGCGAGGTCTTGTGGAAAAATATATATTAGTTTGCGCCACTTGTTTATTTCTGTGTAATTAACTGACCTTCAGTGTGCAGAACATGTTTACCACGTGACGTCACTGAGAGGTCCTTTCAGCAAGAACATTCACAAGGTTACACATTATATATATTATATACGTAATAACAAGTATATCATGTCTCTTATACCCCATCCCAACCAGGCTGCTCAAGGATTCTTTACGTCTGCTTAGCCCTTCTTTATTGGATTTAATTAATCTGTCTTTATTATCAGGATATGTACCACAGTCCTTTAAGGTAGCTGTAATTAAACCTCTTCTTAAAAAGCCCACTCTAGACCCAGAGGTCTTAGCCAACTACAGACCGATATCAAACCTTCCCTTTCTGTCTAAGATACTTGAGAAAGCTGTAGCTAATCAGCTGTGTGACTTTCTCCATAACAATAGTCTATTTGAGGATTTCCAGTCAGGATTTAGAGTGCATCATAGCACAGAGACCGCATTAGTCAAAGTTACAAATGACCTCCTAATGGCATCAGACAAAGGACTCATCTCTGTACTTGTCCTGTTAGATCTTAGTGCTGCATTTGACACCATTGACCATCAAATTCTTTTACAGAGACTGGAACATCAAATTGGCATCAAAGGAACCGCCCTAAGCTGGTTTAAATCGTACTTTTTAGATCGATCTCAGTTTGTTCACGTCAATGATGAATCCTCCATGCAGACCAAAGTTTGTCATGGAGTCCCACAAGGTTCTGTACTAGGACCACTTCTATTCAGTTTATATATGCTTCCTTTAGGGAACATTATTAGGAATAACTTTATCAATTTTCATTGTTATGCTGATGACACCCAATTATATTTATCGATCAAGCCTGATGCAACCAATCAGTTAACTAAACTCCAAGCATGCCTTAAGGATATAAAAAGTTGGATGACCTACAACTTTCTGATGTTTAATTCAGACAAACTGAAGTTCTTGTAATTGGACCCAAACACCTCAGAAACTCTCTTTCTAGAGACTTAGTTACTTTAGATGGGATCACCCTGGCCTCCAGCTCCACTGTAAAGAATCTTGGAGTTGTTTTTGATCAGGATTTGTCCTTTAACGTCCACATAAAACAAATTTCGAGGACTTACGTGACATCGCTAAAATCAGCTGCATGGGCAAATGTTGACAGGGAGCGGAGCCAGTGTCGTGCCAGAATCGGAGCTAGGCAAGCAGGCAGTGTAATCAGGCTCAGCAGCGTCTACATAATGGCAGAGGAGAAAAGGCCGAAGAGGACGCTGACGGAGGAAGCTAAGAAGAGAAAAGTAGAGAGTTATGATACATCCTGCATGAGTTCAGACATTCAGCCGTCAAGTATAAGAGTTGCACCTTTATTGTGAAGTGTTGCCGTTTGCTCCTCTGCTAATGATGAAGAGTTCATGAATGACCTGATGCAGTTTAATAAGCAGTCACAAGGGGGAAGCATCATCACCTAACTTATTAACCCCGTTGACTTTGGCACACTCCTTCTCCTCACCGTCTATCCTCCCTCCCTCACCCAGCGTCCATCCATCCAGCTAATGCTTCCCATCATCTGCACCACGCTGCAGATAATCTATGATGTCACACGGTCTTAGGTTGTAAATCTGCAGAACACTGTGTGTTACACTGTGATACTGGTTCTTACTGTGTAAACAAAATGCAAGTTTAAGATAAAGTTATCCACGCTGTGTGATTTATGTTGGGAAAACAGAAAGTCAGCAGGGCTGCAAACTGATGGATGTTCACACTAAATATGACATGTTATTTCCACCCATTCAAAGCACTTTGAAAGACCTGCGACTCCATTCCAGCTCGGTGCAGCCGTGGCCTTCTGAGCCGGTGTTTGATCAGCCTCTTTGTTTCCTGTCCAAACAGAGAGCCACAGGAGGAAGCTGTGTTTACCGAGCTGAGCGCCGGCAGTCAGAGCCCTGTGAAGTCTCAAGGCCGCGGGAGACACATGTTTGGTATTGAACATTCCAGGTACATGTTAAAGGAACCAACCCCTTACAGACCTAAACAAAAACACACTCATAAATATGATTCACCCAATGCCAAGACCAGCAGTGTGGGCCTATTCAAACAAACTGATTTCCAAGGACCTTGGAAAAAATGAAAAACAGACTTCTAGTTCCATACGGAGGTTTGAATTGTTTAAAGGGCTGAAGGTAAAGCTACACACTGCAGCCTCTCACACACAGGCTGTGAATGTTAACTCACAAAGCTCTCACGTTGACCAAATTGTACAGATTACTTGCATTAACAGATGAGTTTTACTCATTTGGGCACAAATACAGTATGAAGAGGGAGGCAGAGAGTATTTTAAATATTCTGTCATTAGTAGTAGTTATTCTCTCGAAGAAAAAGTGAGACTGAGGTCAAAGAAATGAAGGAGAAGAAGCCACGATGACTGATTAAAAAAACCCAACGACGAGCTGCTGTAATTTCAAAAATGGGGGAAAAAAAAAAAAAACATAACACTTTTCTCATGGTCTAGCGATGAAACTAACAGGGAGGCTGAAGTGTTGGAGCGTCTTTCAGTGGTTCATAAAGTAATTTCCTCGTCACAAAGAGCTTTTACCGTGGAGGGCGGTGAAGGCAAGGCCACAAGATTTCATATCAAAGCCAAGGTCCCAGATACACTCACTATTGTGGCTTTAATGCTCCGTAGCACTCTGTGGCTCGCCTTTATTTCAAAAAGCTTTTAGTATGTGGCCTTGTTAATTGGAACAGTCATATACTGTTTACTTATATTTTTTTCTGTCTTTGTAACTGTGCGATTTAAGAACCTCTATCACTGTTTTCTCAAGGCCTGCTGGTAGTCAAGACGCTTTGAAGTTCTGGATTAAACATGGACACACACACACACACACACACACACACACACGTTTCCAGTTTATTTTATTATGGGATCATGAGTTTGTTCGACTGTGTGTTTCTGCCCACAGTTCATCCAGCACCGGCTCCGTCAGCCTGATATTTTTCTGCACATCTCATTGTCTTTGCTGTCTCACAGAGCCTGCATCCTCATGCAGGTCTGCACTCTATCACGTGCGCTCTTCTAGTTTCTTATTATCTCATGATTTAGTTTGAAGACACACACACATACACACACACGCATCAAAGCGGTGGCAGCATTTCAGTGTAAAAGCTGCTGTATCGAGGCACTTGATTCAATTATCCTTCCTCCAGAAGCTCAACTCCTTCTCCTAATTTCTTGGACCTTGAGTGAATGTGTGTTTTTTTCCAAGCAGATTACATCGCCTGGACTGACCTAACGCACAAGTGGCAGCACGCTGGAACATTTAATGGCAGTCCTGCTCTGTATCAGGCTGATTGACACTGGGATACGTAGGTGGTGGAACGGGGAGAACACACATTTCCCGGTCAGTTAGTCGCTCAAGGTTGCGGAGGGAGCCGACAGTGGAGCGGGTGACCTTGGCTAAGGTAGAGCAGACAGAGGCAGACCTTGAGAGATAGCAGGGCAGCAGCAGGATCTGGCTCTCAAAGGGCTGGGGAACATAATGTGGTAATGCATGACTATATATCACAGCACACAGTGCCCCACGTGACTGTGGATGGCAGCTGGCTGGAAAAACTGATTTTTATCCACTCACATATTTACTCTTCTCTACCGGCCGTGTTCGTGCTGCAGTCTGATGTCGTGTGGATTGGTGGATTCGATTTCAGCACCGAGGGTGTGACACTCACCCAACACCAACACTTTGTTCCTCATGGTCGTCTTGTATGTAAGCACAAAAAAAGATTATGGGTTAGGGTTATTATCAAATGTCCTGACCTCATCTTCTGCAGCGTGTGAAACACTTCTTCTTTTATCCGTTGTTGTTGTCTCTCGTTTTTATCTCTCTTCGTGTCCTCCCGTGCTATCATCATTATGCAACAAATGTGTTCGACCTTTATGAATGAAGTTTACTTCATTCTTCATGCCTGTTGTGGATATTGATCGTGCCTTCAGTGCGTGAGACACGAATCAGCTGGATCAGAGTTTTAGTGCGACAACTTCAAGATTTCCCTCATCCAGTCTGCGATAAATACACCCTCTTCTTCTATTCTTCCTATTTCAGATTGTATTGTACTCTGTGCCGTTGTTTCACCTGTCTTTCAGTCAACTTTTATTGCCTTTGCTGCAAACGTGCAAAACTTTTTTTTCTTGCCTCAAAGTTTGCACACCCAGTCTGAAGTAACTCCCTCACATGTAAAGTAAAGTTCCTGCACGCTGACATACTGTATGAAAAGATTCACATATGGCGCCGAATATCAGAGAGAGAGTGAGGCAAGTGTTTGAAATTCAAAAGACTTTGATTGCTTTATACACAAAAGGTGACTAAAAAAGATGCAGAGCGCCCTCCGACATGTAGTGGAGTAGACCTGCTGTGGAAGAAGTTGTATAAAATAATTGTCTGTAAGTGATTTCTAAAGTTTTCAGAGCGTGATGACTAACTTCCCAGACGCTTTGAAAAAGAAAGAAAGAAAGAAAGCTCACTGCTTTCAGGTTGGCATATTAAAAGATAAAAAACGTCGACGTTCAAGGTCTTATGGATCTTTAATCACACACAGAAGCAAAGCAAAGTTAGACAGCATGACTCACTGCCTGTCTGCAAATCTATTACAGGGGTCTGAAGACTGTTTGTTGTTGCTCAAGGTGCGCTGGGCTCAGATGAAGAATGCCTCACTGACATCTGATGAGGATTTTTAGGGATGCAAATGAAAATGAGTCAGTCAAACATCTTTACTGTTATTTTTCTCCTCACCACGGTCTTTCCCTCTCACCCCCTCTCGTCCTCACCTCCTCCCACGTCCCTCCCTGGCATGCCGACATTGTTATTAGTGTCATAATTTACCTCCTTATGCAAACATGACCCTGTCCTCGATACGCTGTAAGGCAAAAATATTCATACTGTAGTCACTGTGAGACCAATAAAGAATGAGATAGGAAGGACATAAATTATTCCGCAGCAGCTACAATATTTCATATTTCACCGAGTAGCATTTACACACACACACTCACACGATGCATGCATGTCTCATGTGCTTTCAGTGACGGCTATACATATGAAAGAGGAACATTATTTCACAAGGCGTGACATATTTGTTTGAGATGAATAGATGAGCAAGGACAAGCAGAGACAGGAAGAAAAGGACAATGCTGTGTCTAAATAACAGTCACTCAGGTGAGACAGGCAGAGTGAGATCATCGGATGAAGGTACGAGTTGTCAAAGTGGCGATGGACTTAAGTGTGGACCAGTACGAGTGCTTCCCCCTCGGTAGCACATACACAGTCATGGGTCTGACCTTGACAGCCTCTCCCTCCTCCTTACATGTTAACCCCCCAGGGTCCCACTCAACCTTGGCTAATTAGCTCACATCCCAGTGGCATATGTTCAACACACAATTTATCCACAACAAGGACACTACAACTGCAGTAACCCGCCTCTGCCCTGCCTCATTCAGCTGGAGTGGCTTTATCTACATCTGTGTTTGCATGAATCTGTGATGAGTTATTCTGATCCTTTGTTTTGTGTTTTTGGGACATTTAAAATATATTTTATATTAATTATAGATCATACAGTCTGTACGTACGAACGTACCTATGATCTAATGCAGAAGTGCCAAAAACTGCAGTTCCTCTAACGTCCACTTGAGGCTGGCTCCAGAAGTGAGTCAGTCTCCATAAGTCCCCATGTTTCACAGCAGAAATAAACATGTTTACAGCCTGGTACAAAAAACAGTTTTGGTCTCTGTAGCTAATTTCCCCGTTCATGACAACTGTACTGAGGGTGAATTTATATACAACTCACCTGTTCACATTATATTAAGGCTTAAAGTTATGCAGGATTAAGAGCGGGGACGCTTTGACTGACAGGTGGGTGTGGTCACAGACTCTTCAAACCGCTCTTCAGAAACCTGGAGGTCATGTCACGGATACGATGTCCGTTTTTTATACTGCCTCTGGTATGAACGCACATAAATGTATGAGCTCGGCTCTGTGGTGTTTCACTGTCGTTAGCTCCCTCCTGAGCAGGAGCTGGTGGAGGTGCAGGTGGACAGAAACGTGATGATGTTACACTAACTGCTGAACCTTTAAGGCAGGACAATGTCTCTATAATTATTTACAGCATTTTGTAATAAACAGCTCTCAGACCTCTGGAACATCAGAAGAGGCTGAGACTCTTAAATCCAAATATCCTCTGAACTTCATGAGAGCAGAGCTCTGAGTAATGTGTGGGGGGAACTACATGGTGCAAAGCGCAGACTTCACACTGACAGAGCGTTTACAGGATGACCTGGTTTAATTGGTGTTCACACAAAAAGATGAAGACATATCAGGGTGTTACAACCTGAGACAGACAGCGTCGACACACAGGTGGTTCTTGTTGGCAGCCGGTTGCCAAGTTTCCCGGCTGAACTCAACACTCCCATGTTTGGTTGGTTGGAGAGAACCTGAGGCTGCAGTTTGACGGGCATCGTGCCCCACATGGATGTCACTGTGGCCGTCACTCCCACACGGAGGGATCTCAGTTAGACTACCTTAAAACAGAGCTGCTCTTTTAAATACACACAGGTTTACAAAATGTTTTTCAGCTGTTTCACGGCAGCAATAATTGAATCTTTTCTTTTTCAAGTCAGTACAAAGACACACATTAATGACAGGCGTCGTCAAGGCTGCGCACACAAAAAAACATCATCAAACTTAAAACCATCGATTCTTGACAGGAAACCTCTTTGTGGTAATTACTGCAAAGTTAGAGTACTATCTTTTACCGCCACATGTTCGAACATGAGCAAACAGTAGTGCTGTAATACAGAATCATGTAAGCCGGCATATCTGCCCCTTTGTTTGTTATGAGCGGGATGACCTTGTGTTTATACACCGACCTTGAATACTGTTACGAGAGGAGAGACGGACAGACTACCGTCGAATGTTTACCCACATTCAGCCAGAGATTCAGTTAAACAATGAGTAACACTGCGTTTGTCCAAAAGGAGGCTCTGTGTCATGGAGCTGCACATAAATAACTGGAATATAACAATGTGTGTTGAAAAATTTGAACTTCCTCCATTGTGTGGCCACTGTTGATTATTTTATATCAAACACCACAGATTCAAAGAATGTGTATCAATCCACAGCTCTTATTTTCGTGCCCCCAGCCAAAAAACTCACCCATCGATAAGGTCATTGAATTTTGTGTTTTAATTACACCATCAGGTGGAGGCAGAATTCATTGTAATAAGTGGAACCCACAGTTCATTTGGTCCATCAAGCAGACTTCCTGCAGACTTCCAGAGAAGCTGCTCGGGATGCATCATCTAATTTCTAAATGATAAGATGCAGGTTCGACTGCCAAGTCACTGTTTCACTGAAACTTATGAACGCTTGTGTTGTGTCTCATCTCATAAGTTCATTTATTGTTCATGGTGACAAATAAAAGTCTGCAGATGCAAAGTTCTATATATAATATATAATAATATATATAGATATATATATCTATATAAATATAATAAATAAATAATAAATAAATAAATAATACAAATACATATACATATATTTGTATTATCTGATATCTGATTCACAAAATAAATCAGGATGCATTCATCACATTTAATGCAAACTTGTCTTCTTTCATCCTCTCTGACACACACACACACACACACACACACACACACACACACACACACACACACGCGCACACACACTCATACACTCACTCTGCTGCAAGTTGGTGACATGAGTCCTTGGAAAGTGCAGTATTCAATTTGTAACTATTATGGAGACAAGGACACGGTCCTTTATGTGAGCAGCCACAAAGAGAAAATGGAGGCAGTCACTATAGCAACCGCCAGAAGAGCACCCAACAAATCAACAAACAATGCGGTACAAGACTTTTCCAGGAGAGCCATTTGATGCAAAGCCATGAATCACACAAAGATGTCCTCTTAAGTTTCTGAGAACAGTCTTGGAGAGTCTGTGGGCGTCTAGCCCCCCGAGTGTTTGGTTTGGTTTCTCCACCCTTGTGTTCCAAGGTCGGCTTGACTGAATGTGCCAAAGAGCTGACTTCTCAGGTCACAGCAACCTTAAAAAATTCATTTGTGCCAACGGCCTTCAGGAAATGCTTACTGCTGCAAAAGCACATATAATAACAATACTCACTTATTGGAAATGTTGTGTATTTATTCCAGCCAGTGTATCTAAAAGAGTATCGGGCACAGACGTGGGTTAAACCGAAGTTACAAAGCTGTGAGAAATCCTCGTGGATGTTGGGACTAAAGTTGACACAGTTGATTTAAATGTTTGCTTTTCTAACCTAAATCACAGGATTCTAAGGTTTGATGAACCTTTACTCCGTCTTTCCTCCCCTGCTTTAATCCCTGCATGTGCTCTCACTTTCCCATGCCCCTTGTCCAACTAGAATTGCGTCTTTGGTTCTGACCTTGTACTAGACACAAAGTTGCAGCGTGGCTGATGCTGTCTGACTGCTACTGTCTGGGTGTCGCAGCAATTAATTTAAGAAGTGCAGATAGACGAGTGTGTGTGTGTATATACATGAACAGTTCTTTTTTTAAAGACATAAACTTGTTCCCTCTGGGGAGAGAGCGTTGGTGTGTTTGTCTGCTAAATCCTTTAAAAACACTGTAATGCTGAAATATGACAGTTTACTAGCTGTGGACAAACAAACAGGATGCTGGTGTTTTGTGGGAAGTGTGTTCACGTCCTTAAAGTTATGGGAGCGAGCTGTGAGAAGGTCTCTCTCCATGCTGAACCATTTTAAACTGGGCTTGGGACCAGCAGGCACTGGGCCAGAGAAGGAGTCTGCTCTATATCTCAGAAAACTAGGAACAAACTGGACCTGTGAAGCTGATAACCAGGACTGTGTGGCTACTTTAACTTGTGCAGCTTCTAGAAAGCCCAAACCTTCCACAGCAAAAGATCTGCACACTTCTAATCATGCGCGAGATGTTGAATGAAAGAAAACAAAGCCGTGCAGGACGAGACAGTCAAACAGAGACAAGTCACACAGGTGTGGTTTATATAGGTGAACTCACTCACCGGGCCCAGGTGTTTCCAACTATAGCAATCAGCTGATCCTCAGGTGCCACACTGCACTCAAACTCAAGTGAATAATCCAGGTGAAGATCTAAGGCGGCTCTATTTAAAGAATATGGAAGACATTAAATATAATATGGATAACTACTGCTACTGTTCATTATTGGATGATTACCTGAAAATAAGAATCATTATGTTTTTGTTACCTTAGACTGAGACTTTAATGAGTCCACCATGTCAAACCGCCGTGTTTCTACAACAGACAAACCAAGCCACCCTGATGATCAACATTAGAACTGACTCCCTGTGTCTAATGCCTGAACTTAGGGATTATGATCGATGACCAGCTAACCTTTTCCAATCATGTTGCCTGATCGTGCCGCTTTACAACATCAGGAAAATCAGCTATAAAATGGTTCACACTGCTCCTTTAATGTTGTGATTTTTAACAAAGTTCAAGTTAAAGCAACGTTGTGTATAGGGATGGGAATCGATAAGATTTTTACGATTCCGATTCATTATCGATTCTGCTTAACGATTCGATTCTGTATCGATTCTCATTTGGGAAAAAAAGGAGAACAAACAGTTTGATCAGCATCAACTTTGTTTAGTTCGAAGTGTCACGACCTTACAAAACCAACAGCGAGGTCAAAGAGGCATGTAGCATGTTTTACAAAGCAGCACATGGCACTAACATGGTCGTCAGTGTGTTATTTACCTTCTGTAGTAACCACAGAGGTCAGAGGTCATAGCCTGGCTGCTGCCGCTGCTGCTAGGTTGAGATTCAGCTCGTGTCAAAAACACGACATTCATTTTAAAATATTGCATGTTGTGTGCGCAAATGTTTCTGCATGTTGGTCGTGTTCCCTCCCGACGCTGTTATCTCCACTTTGCAATGATTGCAAGTCGCCCTGTTTCCAAACTTCGGAGTGTTTGAACCGAGTGGGTGACATTGTTTACTACTGATTGTACTGCACGTGGGAAACTTGCGTAAGTTACGTGACGTAATTTGTCGTGCTCGCTGGAATCGAGCGTGCATAACTTCTTGCGGAAGTTACGTGATGTAATTCGTGCTTTCTGGAATCGATAAGAGAATCGTTCGATAAACTGCCAAACGATTCCATGGAATTGAAACACACGGAACCGGTTCTCAACATGAACCGGTTCTCGATTCCCTAATTGTGTAACTTTTCTACCATAAGCCAACAGATTTTAAATCATGTTGTCATCAGGTGAACGGTGTCTCTGTCTGTCTGTAACTTTGGGCTCCGGGTACGATCACACACTGGATCCTATTTTATGGAGAAAATGTTTTCTGGTTTTCCCTCTGATGTCCTGTGAAGTAAACTGCTGCCAACTGTAGCTGCTGTTAGCTACTGTTAGCTCTGTTTGTTAGCCGGGCTCAGAGCACCGTGCGACATTGTACCTCCTCCTGGTGTTTTGGACCGTTGGGAAGAAGAGGAGGTTTTCAGGGGGAGCAGAGCCGGTGTCGTGCCAGAAACGGAGCTGGGTGAGCGGGCAATGTACCTGGGCTCTGCAGCCTCTATGGACATAATGGCAGAGGAGAAAAAGGAGGCTAAGAAAATCAACAAAATCTGACAGACAATGCATGATGAGATTCAGAGAAGATGATGCATGCATGTAACCCAGGACAGATTCAGTCAATAATCACTGTTAACCACATTTAACACTGTGTCAGAGCTGTATTAAGTTCCCGCTGAGGCAAACTGAACATTTCATACTGCTGCTGCTGCTTCATGCTGAACGCCTGGTGAAGCACAGGTGGGGCTTTATTGTGAAGCAGCCACAAGAAGAAACACAATGTGACCACGGCCAGCTACCAACGACCGACATTTGATGATATTTCAGATATTTTGACCATTTTGACCTGACGGAGATCCAAGCGGGGTTGGAATTATTAAACTTTTGTCTCAGCAGGTAAACACAGGTTAAGGTGCTGCTGCTGTGGTGGTGCAGCTCACTGGAACCTTAATTAGTATCACTGCGTTGACCCTCAAAATGTCTGCTGTTAAAGAAGAAGAAGAAGAAGCTCTCTTCCTCTCCTGCGCCGTAAACAGACCAGTCGCTTCCCCCTTATTATCTGACAAAGCAGCCACTTAACGAGCGTTTGCGTTATTACTCAGCTGTGCTTGCCGTAACCATGGAAACCACCAAGTCATCCAAGACAGAACATCTCAAAGGATTTTTTAGAACTTTAAGTAGCTTTCAGTTTGTAATTCATCCAGTTTTTCTCATTTTGTGCATAAATTATCTTTATTTCTGTGATTATAATGAATCATGCATTCATGCATCTATTCATCAAATCTAATGTGCATCCTCTTATGCACATTAAGCATCTTTGGACATTTTAAATCTGAAATAAGGTCCCGTCCCGGTCGTCTGTGGGGTTTTAAAATATTAAAGAACCGTTCTAAAACATATTTCATCTGCTGCATCTGAGGTGAGGTGGAGAGCTACTTAAGAACATCTTGTACAAATTTGATAAATAAACAAAGGAAGCTGAGAGCAAGACAAAGAGCGACAGAGCACCGGAGCTGTCTTTTCAACTCTGTGCTTTTGCAACAATAATGGAATCTCTCCTTGAGACAGAAGGATTTTTATAACCTGCGCTGGCTGAGCCTTGAGCAGCAGAAGAGACAGGCCCGGGCGAAGGCTGTTTATCCGGCGGTGTCCTTGATATAAACATGTGAAAAATCTCTCTGTTTTCTCTCTCAACCAAATCAATACAAAGACATTCAGCCTCTGAACAATGTTGTAGCACTACTGCAAAAGTTTTTCATCCTGCCTCCATTCATAGCCGCGTCCTTCAGCGCAGCAGAGCGGAGGCCTCAGAGGTCCATGCTTAAAGCTGCTTCATGAGCGTGGCCGTGCACAAGACAACCTTCTGTGAGGACCCTTGTGTGGCAGAGTGAGGGTATTAGTTTAAGGGCGTTTCTTATGTGGCTCCAGCAGAGTTACCTGACAAACTGCAGAGTAAGTCAGGCCTTTGCGTTCTCACTTCTCTGCTTGTTTTTCTGGTCTCTGGCCTCCGTGTCTCTCAGGTAGCAGTCAGCCCTAACCCTGTGATCCCTCTCAGGAGCAGTTAAGATAAACCTCAGATTCATCTGCTTTATCTGGACCTGTCTCTCTCTCTCTCTCTGTCTCTCAGTCTTCTTCCTCCCTCCCTCCCTCCGCCTCCTCCTGCCTCACATCCTCCTTCAGTGACAGAGGCAAGGAGAGCATTGAGTCATGACATCATAATTCACCAGCTCCTGTTTTCACGGTTAAATCAATATCAGCGTGTCCGAGTCAAGGTTGCAGGCTGGCCTTCACAGCTCAGCTCTTCCTGCTTCTTTCTCATAGAAAATCATATAAATTGTCCCTAAAATAATTAAGCCTTCAGATCCGTCGCTGGCCTGTATTTTTTTACCAGCTCCCTGTCTGATAAACAGCACTGCCAGAGATTCAAGGTAATGCTGAGAATAGACTCTGGACTGCTGTCTGTCTGTCTGTCTGTCTGTCTCTGTGTCTGTCTGTCTGTCTGTCTTTGCCTCATTAAGCAGCCCTGCTGACTGATGCCATTGATGAGGTTTAGATTATTGTCTAAAGTGGCTTCTTGCAAAATAAATATCATTTTTAAAGTGGTGTGTGTGTGTGTGTGTGTGTGTGTGTGTGTGTGTGAGAGAGGAAGAGGAGGAGGTGGAGGTGGAGGAAGAGGAGGTGCCTCAGCCAGAGGAGGAGGAATATGCAGAGTGTCTGAACCAGCTCTCCATGCAGGGAGCTGATATAAACGTGCTGCCCTTCACTCGGAGCAGACAGCGCTGCCTCCGTCACTGACTCCGCGGGCCGGGACGCGCTGAGCTCCGTCACATGCAGAGCGGCCAGCGGCCATGGCCACGCTGGAGGGCTGCCGCTGCCGCGGTGCCAGCGGCCGGAGCAACAACAGCAGCATCCTGTACAGCATCCTAAAGAGTGACAGCCTCGCAGCTGCTGAAGAGCAACAACAACAACAACAACCCCGCCAGCAACAGCAACGAACACTGCAACAATTGCTCCACAAGACCACCTCCACCTCCTCCACCATCGCCGGCCCCCCAGCCTCGCTGCAGGAGCTCCGGCAGCAGCAGGCGTGCTCCTGCGGCTCGACGCGCCGCAGAGGCATCCTCCGCTCCCCGCAGGTGACGTGCAAAGCCGCCTCGGCGGTCCTGGTGAAGACGCTGCGCTTCGTGAAAAACGTCCCCTGTTTTCGCGAGCTGCCCGAGGACGACCAGCTGATGCTGATCCGGAGCGGATGGGCGCCGCTGCTCGTGCTGGGACTCGCACAGGACCGGGTGGACTTTGAGACCACGGAGACGGTGGAGCCCAGCATGCTGCAGCGCATCCTCACGGGTTTACCGGACAGGCAGAGCGAGTCGGTGCTGGCCGGCCAGAGCAGGGGGGCAGCCCCCGGGGTCTCTATCGCGGATATCGAAGCTATCAAAGCCTTTCTGAAGAAGTGCTGGAGTGTGGATATCAGTACGAAGGAGTACGCGTACCTGAAGGGAGCCGTGCTGTTTAACCCAGGTAAGGCTGCACACCTGTGCGTAAAAGTTATCTGGCACAGGTCAGAGCAGCTCTCACACTATTTTTGTTAGAAGTTTGGAAATTGTTCAAATATAAATTTATTCAGCGCATGCACATCAACAAACAGAATATGTCCTAAAATGAGACATTCATCTGCGTAATCTGTAAATATCTGAGATTAAACTAGACTGAACTTCTCCTCTCCTCTCCTCTCTTTCCTCTCTCTCCTCTCCTCTCTCTCCTCTCCTCTCTCCTTTTCTCTCCTCTCTCTCCTCTCCTCTCTCTCCTCTCCTCTCCTCTCCTCTCTCCTTTTCTCTCCTCTCCTCTCCTCTCCTCTCTCCTCTTCTCTCTCTCCTCCTCTCCTCTCCTCTCCTCTCCTCTTCTCTCTCTCCTCTCCTCTTCTCTCTCTCCTCTCCTTTTCTCTCCTCTCTCTCCTCTCCTCTCCTCTCCTCTCCTCTCTTCACTCTCTCCTCTTCTCTCTCTCCTCTCCTCTCTCCTCTCCAGATGTGGAGGGTCTGCGCTGTCTCCACTACATCCAGTCTCTGCGTCGGGAGGCGCACCAGGCTCTGAACGAGCACGTCCGGCTGATCCACCGTGAGGACACGACCCGGTTCGCCAAGCTGCTCATAGCTCTGTCCATGCTGAGGACCATCAGCCCGCTGGTGGTCGCTCAGCTCTTCTTCAGACCCGTTATAGGGAGCGTGAACATCGAGGACGTGCTCATGGAGATGTTCTACGGGAAGTAACAGTCCAACACGTGGACTGATGTGAATTCAGCAGATTGAGCTGCTGGGTCGGAGGTGAGGACAGAGGACTGAAGCTACAACTACTGTATGTTGGGAGACGTTCAAGGACTGTGTGAGGACCAACACAAGTGGCAAAGTGTGTGTGTGTGTGTTTGGTTTGTGTGTGTGTGTGTGTGTGTTTGGTTTGTGTGTGTGTGTGTTTGGTTTGTGTGTGTGTGTGTTTGGTTTGTGTGTGTGTGCAGAGTGAGAGGAAGAAGAGAGATCATGTTATAAAAGAGGAAAAACACAAAGCAGCTGCTGGAATTCATAACTTATTTGTTTTTATATAAACTATTTTTGTATAATAAAGAAATACTGTCAACTGTGTGTGTGTGTGTGTCTGTGTGTGTGTCTTCACACACACTTTTCACTGTGAAATCAGCAGATAACGTCACCTGTCATGACACACTGACTCATGTCAGCTCCTGATGACTAAAAGTTTATTACGTCAACGGCAGATTAAGATTAAGTTCCACATCAGTTCGTCAGGTGCAGCAGAGTTTATGCCATGTCAGGCCACCAGAGTGCAACAGTATACTACCACATGCATCACCCTCCCCTTCACACACACACACACACACACACACACACACACACACACACATACAGAAATGATGTACTAGAAGCGCCTCAGGTAATGTTCTAGCCATCCCTCCAACTCTGGCCATTAGAGTGTTGAGTTTTGTGGATGCAGACTAAAATGCCCGTGGCAGAAAGTATCCAGAGATGGAAGATGGAGAAGATGGAGGACTGGACTGCAGAGGAAGAGGAAGAGAATCTGGAAGCAAAGGCAAAACAGGTTTTTCGTAGTGTTGTAGCCAAGATCATCTAAACCGAGACCGGAGTGCATCAAGACTGCGACAAGACCAAGACTTTAAGAGGCAGAGAGCAAGTATTTACAAACCGCTGTGTGTTCTTTGGACGCTATTTTGCAGATTTGTTTTATTCCAGAAGATTTGGCTGATGTCTCCTCGCAGACAGGTAAGGAATAAATCAGATAATGCAGAATAAAGCGATATCCCTGCAGTTGTCTTTTACTTGAATTAAAATCCAAAGTTCTCTTTGTCTGAGATCGAAACAAGACCAAGGTCTTTAAAAAGTGGTCTCCAGACCCAGATTTCAAGTACTACAGCACTGGTTTATGGTATCATCGTACTCTATTAATTCTCCACCTGTACATGAATGTTTGTCTTGGACACTGGGGGCAAAGATTTCCTGCTGTTGCAGTACATACGGTACGACCAAATTAGTTTATGAGTCCCTGAACGCCTCCATTGCTGCTTCCAGCATCTTTACTCAGTCACTGTTCAAAGGCCAGATGGCCCGTACCTGCGCTCAGTCCCTGCAGCTTTGTTTTGGCCCCACTCTGACAAAATAATCTGGCCAGAAGGTGACTATTTCACATGTAGACATGCCCTGCTCTGCTCATTTTTGGATTATACACCCCCCCAACTCCAAATAAAGAAGAGGAAGTTAGAGAGAGATATAGTCGTAAATCTCGCCTGCTGGGAAGAAAAGTTTCTCTCTCAGTCAGACAGTCACTGGACCATGAAATGACCTCTGGCTCCTGGGTAGACCTTTGAAAACTTCGAGCATTGTCCTCAGCCGCACATGGAAGCTGACGGTGGAGGAGGCTGAGCGTGCAGAGCAAATCACAAAACTGCTCTTTGAACCCGAAAGTTCATCATCAGACTGGTAAAACCTTCAGCTAACTGGGTCCAGACGAGCGGCATGATCGGCAGTCTGATGAACGAGAAAAATGGGGAAAGTTTCTGCTTTTAACTCGTCACATGGGACTCAATGGACTAATGTCTATTTACCTTCCTGTTGTTAATATGTGTCAACCTCTGTCTCTGCAGAAAATAAAAAACAAATGACGAATTTTTACCTGAAAAGTTTGTGATTACCCCTCAAGGCGTTCCTCAAGGAACCTACCCGGGTCCCCTGACATTTTGAATTTTAAAGAATCCCTGAAGCTCTTTAAGGGCAGTTGCAATATTTCATATATGGAAGTGCAATCACCCACTACAGGTAATTCATCCCAGCATCTCAATCTCCTGCTTTTTCCCACAGTTGGTAGGAATTTAGATGAAACATTGAACTCCACTGACCTCGTCGTCGCCAAGGCTCGTCTTGGCTGCAGGATAAGTCCGGTTGCCAGGCCTGAAATTTCTACGCCTTTAAGGTAGGATGAAGGTGGTGATGGCGCTTTACAAGTGATCACGCTGACATTATAATATGGACACTATTCTATTTATGAATCTATTCCTCCTTCTACTTCAGATACATGTAGATGTTGCGTTACTGCTGGCCCACTTCCTCTTCAGTGTGTTTCATGGTTGAAGGTTGTATCTGCATTGCTGTGCTGCTCTCTGAGCTGCGAGTGAAAAGGACAGACGAGAGCAGACGCACAGATGGAGGCGTTCGACTGGTCTTATCGAATAACACATATGCCACTGTGGACTTTGTCTGGAGATATGCTTATTTCTGTCGATCTCCCCGACATGTTCCCTCTCGATGGGGTCTATTTTCTCTCCAATTAAGTCCCTAATTGCTCTGGGTAATAGAGTCTATTAATCCTGTGTCTGCTAATAAAACCCCCCAGCTGTCCCGCAGGAGGCTGCCAACATGCAACAGTCACCAGCTCTACTTGTGGTTGACGACATGTTGAGTGCGCTCGCATGTGTGCACGCCTCCAACTGTTGGCATCGTTTATTAACAGCCAAAGTAAATTCCAGTGCTTTGTGTGTGATTTATGTTTTCATTCATACAGTTATATCTGCTGTTTGCATAGTCTGAAACCGTCTGTGCACCGAGGCTTCCTTTTCTGCAGAAACGTCCATAAAATGTGTTTTTATCGACACTCTTTCACTCTCTTCCTCTGCCTGGAACTGTCTCCCTGTCTTGTTTTCCTCTGCCCCCATTTTCTTGTTTTCTCTCCTGGGATTGTCAGGGCAGTCGGTAAATTGGCTTTCTGTTTCTCTGCTTACTAGTGCTCAATCACAAACACCCTTTGTAGATATTGTGAATCCCCAGGAGATGGCAGTGTTTGGCAGCACTCAACCACCATTGTGTTTGGGTTGCCAAGCGAACTGACAGACTCCTTGGCTTCGAGCCAGAATGTTTCTTATATCAGCACTCCTTTAAAAGGTTTATCTTTGGCTTTTCTGCCTCTGTCTGACAGGAGAGATAGACAGGAAACACAGGGAGAGAGCAAGGAGGGGAAACCATGCGGCAAGCCGGTATGCTGATTACACGGTAAGTGTTCGAGGCTCCAAGGCCTTGGAGGCCCTGATATCAGGACATTTGAAACTGTGCGATTCCCATCGTGACCATGCTGTCTAATTGTTGACCTTTCTCCTTTGCACAATGAATTCACGTCCATCCATCCATTTTCTTCCTCCACATCAACACCTTCCAGCTCCTCCTGGGGGGATCCCGAGGCGTTCCAAGACTAGATGGGCTATGCAGTTCCTCCCCTGCCTTTGACTGACGCACGGCTGGCAAAGCACCTGACCCCCATGCCTCTCCCTGTGGGTGGTGGCGACTCCGTCGGGTAGCGATACGGCCCATTCACCACTCGCTGCCGGCGAGCTACAAGTTCAGTTGCCCCAGATTTAACCCTTCAGAGGTTTCTTTGTTGTATGACTAAGCTCAGCACGGATTCACAGTCTGAAGAAATACAAAGAGGGAAGCCTGTCCTAAAAAGATTTAGCGTCACCAATTAACCTATTAACTGCATGTCTTTGGACTGTGGGGGGAAGCCGGAGTACCCGGGGAGAACCCGTGCCGACACGGGGAGAACATGCAAACTCCACAAAGAAAGGCCTCGGCCGACGTTCAAACCTTCTTGTCGTGAGGCGACAGTGCTCACCACTGCGCCACCGTGCCAAGCAGATGCAGAGAAAAGGGCTGAACCTTCAGGCTGTCTCGTCCTAGTATACCAGTGTTAGCACTACAAGAGCAGCTGGCAGATGAAGGCGCAGTTAGTGTTTAAAGACATTCAGCAGAATCTGGAGGCGCTGACGGTTTGTTCACTTTCTCTTATCTTAAAGCAAGATCGCCGATTCAAACTGACACCCACCCATTAGTCACCCGATGTTAGGAGTGTAATCAGTGTGTGTGTGTGTGTGTGTGTGTGTGTGGATGTTGTGAATTACTGCCAACGGATGCTCGAAGTTGGACACAAAAAGAAAAACATCAAGAGGAAATCAATGTTTTTTAATGTGCAGTGAGAAAGTAAGGGCAACTGATAATGATTGTGTTTCTATAAAGATAGACATTTCTTTCCAAGTGAAAATCGTGTTTATATATTTATATAAATATCTATATTATATATAGAATACATATCTATTTGCTATGCATACTCAAAAATCACACCTTCAAATATATTTAAAAAGTCTTTCAAAACACAAATGTTGTCTTTTCTTTCCTTAAACATGAACTATCCATATGAACCAAAGTAATTATCAGGATGGGAATAATATTATGTTTGAAAAAAAACATTGAAAATGCTTCACTTGTGAATCTCGAACAGTTAGAGGGCCACCTCAGTCTCTTAACAAACCAGGAACCACGTCGCAAGTGTACAAAACCAGCATAACACTTATACACAAATCCTCCGTCCTATGGTAAAGATGAAAATGCAAATAAGTATGACTTCTCAAGCAAACTCTTTTTCTGTTATAAAAATAGAATTCTTTTCAAAATAATCTACAGATTTCTTTTTAAGGTGAGGCATTTCACTATCACTCTAAAACAGCAAGGCTGTTTGTTTCAATAGAAAATATGAAGCTTTAGAGAGAGATCTGCCAGTCTATGAGTCTATCTGATTGGAGAGGACAAGTACGGCCTCCTCCTCCTCCTCCTCCTCCTCCTCCGTCTCGGTCCCACACAGGACGGTATATATTTTTGCCAGCTCCTCCCTTCTTTTTGCATATTCTATGATTTTTTAAAAGAGAGTTTTCCTTTTTAAACTAGATACACCTTTTACAGGTAAAAAAGAAAAAAGAAAAAAAAAGTTTCAGCTCCTCGAAGCTCCTGAAATGTCCAGGCGATTTCAAAAAAAGGTGTTAAAAAATGTTTCTCTTAAACTACACAAAGATTTCAAAACAAACAAACACACACAAAAAAAGAAAAAAGAAATAAGACAGCAGGTACGTGACATACTGGCTTCCCAAACAAGCGCGTTGAAATAAGAATAAAAAATAACTGAAAGAAGAAAACAATAAAAAATATACAACTCTGTATAACAAGTTAAAGCAAAGTCCTACAGTGGAGAAGGCAACGAACATGATTGAAAAGAAGAAACGAAAGAACAGAACAGGAAAACACTAATGCTACAAAGAAAGTGAAATATATGTACAAGACCCTGTTTTCCTTTTAGTATGTGTGTATGCACATTTGTGTGTGTGTGTGTGTGTGTGTGTGTGAACAATTGCCATAGTGTGTTGGTTCTTTAATGGGGAGTTCTTGCGAGTCCGTATCTCGCCAGTGTTTTCATCGCCTTCATCTCCTGTAGTTCCACGCAGAAAACATCTGGAACAGAGGCAGAAAAACAACCAGAAAAAACCTGCCGTCACTTTCTGCAACAGTCGGATCCAAAACGTGACCATGAACCGTGTTCTTAAGAGCCCAGCGCGTCTGGTCCTGACTGCTCTCCCTCACAGCTCATGCCCAGTCGTGTTCATCATTACCAGATGACGCTGGAGATGCTGGTTTCTCTTGGCAGCAGAGGGAGCATGGCGTTGTTAGCGTGCGCCTCCTCCAGGCTGTGCTCCCGGCTCTTCCCGGGAGGCCTCTGTCCGTTCAGCAGTGTCAGTGGGATGTTGCAGTAGGTGTGCTGGTTCCCCAGAGAGGAGAGAGGTGGCAGGGTCCCTCCGGGTGGTATGTCATACTCGTAGCTGCGGTAGTAGTGTTTCTGCCTCATGGTGGTGTGGTAGGTGTTGTGGAAAGACGAGCGCAGCTCGGGGTGGGCGGTAGCCATAGCGGTGGAGGTGGCCGCCGCCATGGAGATGGCAGAGACGGTCTGCAGCTCTCCGAAGGGACCCTGCTCGCTGACGTCCAGCGCCGGCTCGTGGGTGAGCATGGGCTCTGTGCGCCTGAACGGCATCTCGTACTGCAGCTGCTTCCAGAACTTGGAGTTGAGCTTGTTGCTCTGGGTGCCGCGCCACTTGATGACGGTGAGGGTTTTAATGGTATGCTTAAGAGCCTCCACCTCCTGGTAGTTCATGATGCCGCGTAACTCTGCGCACTCGATCAGGATGACTTTGATCTCGCCAGTCACCAGCATGTTGCGCAGCCGCGTCTCCAGCTCAAAGATGCTCCAGCCTCGCCGCACCACATAGTTGGGTGTCATGACTATAATGAGGCGTTTGCTCTGGTCCACGCAGCGAGCCACATCCTCGATGTAGGCTGCAGGGAGCAAAAGGTAAAGATATGAACAAGAACACCTAAGACATGAGAGCGGCAAAGTAGTAGAGTAATGTACATCCAGTATGTTTTGAGCTAAAGATATGGTTCATACATGATTTAATGAGGACAGGACTACGACACTTAACGCTGATGGATGAACAAACAGCAACAGACACAAAACACAGGACAATGACAGGTAGCTATTTTGCTGTGCGCCTCCAGAATCTGGTCTAACTGCACTCAGACAAAGATATTATATATACTGTATGTGTGCAGATGCAGATCAGAAAGCATGGTGTTTCTTCAGGTGAATATGTGTCAAATATTCTATATCTGGAGGGCGGGCCCACAGACAAAGTTAAGTGCTGCACGAAATGGCTCTAGATGGGGCGACAAATGTTTGATATAAAGCTGCACAGCCTCTAGGATTAGACTGAAGTCGCTGTCTGACGAGCCTGCGTTGTGTCAGATCACACAACAGCGGCCGACTCTCTTTAAAACCTGAGCAGGTAAATGACAGCAGCTGATACAAGAGGGAAAAGACTGCGGGCGAGGTACCTCCAAAGAGTCGCGTGTCATCCTGGTAATGCTCATTGGTGAGACCTAAACATAAACATTTCCAACATTCAGGTCACAGGCAGAACACGGCACAGACAGAAAAACATACTCAACACAGTCGCTGAAAAAGTGGCAGCATGTCCAATTACTCATATTTTTTATTTCACATATTATTAATCACATACCATGTTTCCCTGACTGGACATTCATCTACCATCATTTTGTTTGGTGCTGATGCTGGCGGCAATTTTCATTTGATTAAAGGAAAGAGGCGGCTCAGTCAGCCGGGCCTCAGAGCCCCTCGCACATTTCCCACTGATGTTTAATTCTGTCTGGACCAACTAGGACGTGTTTGCGTTTTTATCCGATCCTCGTGAAGCCTACAGTACAAACACAGCATCACTACCAACTAGAGCACACTGTGTACCGCTGGCACAGACGGACTACTAAGCAGAATTAGCACGCATGAGAATACGTTCAGACAGAATTTTTATGGATTTATTAACGCATGGATGAAAACCAGAGATGGATGCTGATAAATTTGTTCAATATATCAGCCTCTGGAACACGTTGTATATATACTGCATGAATACTTATGTAATATACGGTATGAGAACAATGATCTCCTACTTTGATCCAGAGAGATTTGAGAGGATACTTTGAAATTTGGAATAATCATCCACTCGTCACGTGAGAGTGTGAACGCACAAACAGCACAAAACATTGAAACACAAAACAATGACAGTGGAAAACAGAACTGAAGACAAACCACACACAACGAACAGAGCAGGGCCACGCCTCAACCGCACCTGTCCAGCCTACTCACACCTGATTACCCACTTACGTTAATGAGAACACCAAAGAATCAACCCGTCCCGGCTGCAGATCAGTCTGTCCGATTCAACCAGTGATTCATCCCCCAGCCATGATATATCCGCGGCAATCAGAGCACAGCCAAACCTCAACGTACCTCGTGCACACCAACTGCCCCATGGCACTTTGTTTTTGGTGCAGCTCACGTTCTCAGGTACCATGACGGCATCGCTGATTCGTTGTCCTACCTTCTCTATTCATGAATTCAGACTCTTGCTCTGTTCATCCCATAAAAGTCTCCTCCATTTTCAGCCACAATATTCCACACAATGCTCAATCCGTTACTCTCCAATCCTAATTAAAAACCAGGAATCTGGTTTTAGTTACCGGCAGCTGTTGATCAGAAACCCACTCACTTCTGACCTTCTCCTCCTCTGCGTCCATTCTCTATGTTCAGGCTACTCATCCTTCCAAGGTCAACCTAACTCTACAATCCACGCTCTTGCTTGCTTTGTTTCTGCGTCCTATCATGCTCAGAATTCGTGACTACATGCACCCGTAATCCTTCTCTTCACCCCAGCCTGTCTGATTCATATTTCTGACTCTCATACTTTCTTCCCTATCTACATTTTCTGTTTATCTCAGCTGCCATACAAGCTGGCCTCACTTCAAGTCCTCTACATCGGTGGCATATCTTCACAACACTATTCCAGACAGCACAGCTTCCAAGCAGACAAACCAATGAAGTGGTCGTCTCAGGCGTGTCGCTCCTCAGCTCCATTTAAACTGGTTTAACACTCACCACCTGAGATGGATGCCCCTCTCTGAATGTTCATTCCCTTCCCCACATCCATTCATCTATCCTCAACATCCCAAACTTCCTCGTTTCATTAAACCTTTAAACTCACATTGTTGTGGCGTGGTCCTTGCTGGTGAATGTACCAAACACTACAGCTACAACTACAGTTCACGAGCAACTATAAACGCCCTCGCTCCAATACATCACGTTACATGAACATATGTGTACAAGCATCTATGCACGGACAGCCACAGTAGTGCTTACTTCCGGTTGGAATGAGGTCTCGATCTGGGATGAAGAGTTTGTAGCCGTAGTGTTTCTCCAGGACATCAGGGAGGATCTCCAGGGCGAAGCGTTCCTCCTCCCTGGTCTCCTGACTCCACTGGTCAGGGTCCACTTTGGTGTAGGACAGGTACGCATCGTAGTCTTTGTTTTCTGAAAAACAGACAGCGACAGACGGGAGTGGTTAATGAATGACAGCATCCAGCACTGTGCCTCATGAGCATATAATGCTCATTTTCGAAGCTTTTTGAAAACTGTCATTGTGTTTATTGACTGTGCTGTCGAGAGCCTGACTTCACACCACGGTAGAACGTACGAGACAAAGTGTTGATTATACTTCACTGCATCACTTTACTTTGTCTGTTCTCTATTGACAAGATTGTTTGTATTCAAAACACTAACTCATTCAAATGTCAAAAATGGGACGGCATCTCTGCTTTTTGCAGATGATGTGCTTCTGCTGGAGTGTGAAGCTGCCGGGATGACAGTCAGGACCTCCAAGTCTGAGCTTCATGGTTCTTGGTGGAAAGCTCCCTCCATGTTGGAAATGAGTTGCTTCAAGTATCTCAGGGTCTTGTTCACGAGTGATGGGAAAATGGAGTGTGAGATGGACTGGCAGGTCGGTGCGGTGTCTGTTTTGATGTTTTGTACTGGACCGTTGTGGTTCAGAGGGAGCTGAGCCTGAAGGCAAAGCTCTCGATTTATGGTCATGAGCTTTGGGTACTGGCTGAAAGAATGAGATTGCAGATACAAGCAGCTGAAATTGGCTGCCTCCTGGGCGCCTTCTTTTGGAGGTATTTTCCAGGGACGTCCAACTGGGAGGAGACCCAGAACCAGCTGGAGGGACTACATAGCCTGGGAACGCCTCGGGATCCTCCAGCTGGAATGCATTGCTGGGGAGAACGATGTCTCGAGCGTCTTGTTAAACCTGCTGCCATCACGACCCGACCACAGATAAGTGGAAGAAATTGGATGGATGGATGTTGGGTAATGAGTCAAACTCAGAAATCCATTTCTTTCTGTGTGCAGAGGCATTGTCACATTGAAACAAAAGAAATACTCCTCCAAACCTCTGCTGCTTTAGCAGCATTAATTATAACAAAGTGGCCGAGATCATTAAATAGGCACACACCAAAGCAGGCAGGAATATTTGGACAGGGGTGTCCAGTAGCTTTGATCAGATTGTGTGTATAAGAAATGAATCGGGCAGATATAAAATAAGGTTCACAGATCCTCTCCTCCCATCGCTTTCCCAGAAGACTGCCTGAAGAGGCAGAAAATAGAAGATGGGAAAGAGAAGCAGCACTGGGGACACGTTCAGCAGTCATTATATTCTGCAGGAACTGGAGTGTGGGCCATCCAAAAAGAGATGAGGGGCTTTTTCCACAAACTCTTTGAGGAGCACACACGAGCTTTGAAAGTTGCAGAAAAGGCCACAGCTGCGCTCGATAGGATGCGAAACATCAAACAAGGCTTTCAAATTAGCAACCAACCTTGCAAATTAACCACCTAGCAAACTTGGAAAAAATCAAAAACAGCTTGTATCGGCGGTCCCCGACGGTATGACTTAATCATGTGGAAGTTTGAGTCAACAAAACAGTGTGTAATAGATAATTCATGCTACTGTAGAAACAATCCACTGATTCAAAAATGAGTTCAGGCTTTGCGGGATTTTGGAAAAGAAAACATAAAGAGTGAAAATACAAAAACAACAAGGGGGGATACTGGGACACGAACAGACGCGTCCTCAACTGTAGCCAAAGTTAACTCTGTTGTGTAGAGAAAACAAAAAGTTGTCTTCCAGTTTCAGGTTGTTCTCTGCCCCGTTTGTTTCTCAGGGTAGGAAGCATCGAGCCTGCCCGGTCCCCATGTCCCACTATCTGGCCTCTGACAGCAGAGGGTGGGCATCACTCCATGACATATTGAAATTGATTTCTTTTTAAATGGGCAACAAATTGAAAATCTATCTCCTCTGTTTCCTTTGCAGCCATTTTCAGCATCCATGAAAACGGCACATATGCAGGCACCTGTGCTCGCCTGACACCAAACTTCAGAGGATAAAAACATGGTGGAAAAAATTTGGAGGTTAAAGTTTTTTTTTTTCTTTTACCTCCATCCACGTCTTCGCTGCCAAAGTGCCTCCTATAGAAAAGCATCAGCTCGATCTTGTAGCATTTGTAGAGGGAGATGAGGAAGATGAGTAGCAGCAGGATCGCTCCCAGCCCTCCTGCCAGCTCCACGGTGTACATGAGCTCTGCTGAGAACGACACACACACACACACACACACACACACACACACACACACACACACACACACACACACACACAGACCAGAAAATATTTAAAAGTTGCCACACAAAAACAGACTATTGACTTGTTTCTGCACCAGGTTTGACTCAGAGGTTTGTCTTTTTTCCCCCCCTGTGTTAAACTCTCAGGATGAGGCACTTAAAGGACACATTTGCATTTTCTGGGAGGCTGGACAATCATCAGTATTTTTTTTTTCAGAGCTCAGCTCAGAGCGAGGCGGCATCAATCTTCAGGGGGAAGAATCATGAGGCTCATAATGACTTTGGGAGAAATGAGAGGGCACGGTGCAAAGAGAGAGAGAGAGAGAGAGAGAGGAAAAAAAAAGAGATGATGAGAAACTGGATTCATTTCTTTGGAGCAGCGCAGCAATGACACAGCTCTGCACTTTGGCTGCCGTCCATAGTGAGGACTCGTGATGTGATCGTGGACATGGATGGAGGCATTTTCAAAACAAGAGGCTACACATTTCACTTACCCCCCTCTCTCCATCATCCCTCTCTCCAGAGCTCCCTCACTCCTCCTCCCCCCTCTTTCCTCCCCCGCTGTCTCTACATTCATTACCTTCATTTCTCTTCTCCATTATCTCCTCTCCATCTCCCCAGAGACCCGGCTTGGAGGACGGATGAGTTATGTTGTGTATGAAAGCAGCATTTACCTGGTGGGCTCAGCTAGAACAGGTTCACCTTATATATATCGCTCACTGTGAACTGGAACACTGCGCGGCTGCCAAGGCAACCACAATGCACCCTTTATATTATTGCAGCTTATGAATGCCGCACAGAAACAAACCTGTAAGTCTCAAAAGTCTCATTTTATTTTTTCAAAAAGCACCTGAGAGTCTCAGTCATGTGAGGTTATCTCAGCATATGTTTACATGTTTAAAGGTCCGGTGTGTAAGATTTAGGAGGCTGGAAGAAATATTCATTAGTTTTGTTAGTTTGATGTCTTAAAATGAATCTTTTAGATACAGTGAGAACAGACAAACCAAACTCTGATCTCGATACGGCTTTTTATGCTTTTTATGCTTTTGCAGCTAGAGTTCTTCCTACATGCTTGGAAGGAAAGGCTGAGGTGTGGGAGAGTATTCATTCGGTTGCAATCTGCAACTTCACCTCTAGGTGCCACTAAATCCTTCACACACTGGATGTACAAGACTAAATTATTTTATCGCCAACAGTTTTAATTCTCGGCTAACTATCAGACTAAATAATGCCACTGTCACTTTGTTGTATGTGTCTTGACCGGGTGCAAAGATTCTAGACTCCAAAGAAATGTCTGTTTCTTGTAAAGATTACAGAAGAAATTTCTGTAATTTAACCCTTTTACCTCGTTAATCACCCTCACTCTCTAAGTGGTTTATGTTTCACCACTTCCCTTCTCTCTATCGCCTCCTCTCTTTCTTTTGAGGTGGAGGGTGAGGCAGCCTGCAGAGACCTTCACGATCTGCTGCAGGGCCTGCGAGTGATGAAACATGAAATAAACGTCAGGATAATGTGGGGAAAGGAGAGAGACACAGAGCTTTGTGTCTTTGGAAGTGCCATTAAATGAAGCCGTCTCGAGTCTACAAAGACCACTCAAATGGAAGTGGGCCATCGACAAAAGTCGGTCACATACAGAGATTAAAGTGAAGGGGGGGCAGACAGATAAAGACTTGTAATTGTATGCTGAACTTATTGGCCTGTTGGGAAAATCTGAGGATCAGTTTGCTGTTTAAACAGCCATCACATTACCTCTCTCTGCAGGGCGACAACCAGTGCATGAAAAGAGCTTCAGACCAGCCATGCCACAGAGCAGAGAGAGCTACAAAGTACAGTGTTAGCACACGGATGGAAAGAGGAAGAGAAAATGGAGAAGAGAGAGAAAATAAAAGAGAGATGTGAGGGTCTATATGAAGTCTTCTTCATCCCACAGAAGAATAATCCAAACTCAGATCTGTCTGTGCCTGAAAGAGTGAACAGATCTTTATGACCAGCAGGGGGCAGCAAAACAAACAATAAAACACAACATTGATACACAAAACCACGGCCTTAAAAAGTTTGTTTGTTGTTGGTCAGCTCTTCAATATTTTCTCTCCTGTTAGCTCCGTTTTGTTCTTCACCAAGCCTGGAGGGAGTCTGGCTCTCACTTTGCTTGTCTGCTGTTTGCTGCTAAACCCGACACGAAGAAAAGTTTATGAAAGAGTATGAAAAGAGTGTGTAACTCCATTTCATATCGGATTATTAAAGGAAATAAGACATATTATAAAGAAAGGCTGCATTAGAAGCTTTTTAATTTTTTTTTCAACCCCAACAAGAGAAGGAAGTGCTGCAGAAAGCTATGGAGGAGAACGACAAAGAGAACTGCACTGTGTTCTGGCAGCGCTGAATGAGAAATTCAAGAGGAAGGACGAGAAGTTGGAAGAGGTGACCAAAGAGGCACATTTTTTACGTATCCAAAGATTGTTTTATTTTTACAGTGAGTTTATTCGAGCGTTACCACTAAAGAAGAAACGAATGCAACAAGAGTCAGCAAAGCTGTGCGCCATCAAACCAAAGAGCTGACGACACTTAAACTGCAGGTCAGGTGACAATTCTGAGTCATTTCACTGAGCAGCTTTAACCTCTTTAACCTCGATCCAGCAGCGAATGCTTGCAGCCAAACTTTGTTCAGAACTTTATTCCCAGAGTTCCCAAAGAAACCAAACAGACGTTTGGAGGAATGTGTATGAAAGGATGCACGAGACGATGAAACGTTGCAGCCGGGTTTTGAATGTTTCACTCGTCGCATGGCTTTCATGACGATCTTACAGAAGATGATTTTTTACAACTTTAATGCCACAAAAGTGGGAAACGTCAAAGAGCTCTTACCCCGCTTGAGGAGCTGGATGGTAGCTTGGCGTCGGCCGTTACCGTTTTCCACATAACAGGAATAATTTCCCAGGTCCTCCTCCTCCAACGAGTCAATAGTCAAAGAAATGGCCACTTCCTGCTCACCAAGATGCTCCTTGACCACCCTGCAACACAGAGAAAGACACACTGAGCAATGCTTACAGCACCTGTTTAGGAAACAGTAGATATCTGTGCTGCTGTGCAAGAACATGTAATCAGTGTGTGTGTGGACGTGATGGCAGGTATGTCAGCGATCACAGAACATACTGCGTTACAGCCACGGAAACGTTTCTGCACAACTTCACGGTATGTTAAGCTCTTTGTTTTTTTTTTCATCCGCACTCGAAACATACGAGAAATGAAAATCAATACGAGGGGGGAGGGGTCAAATACTGGCAATCAGAGGGAAATCTTTTTATAGCGGATGCCATGGTAACGGAGAGGAAGGAGAGAAAGTAATATTCCATAAAGTAAATGTGCCCCCCCCCTGCCCCCTGCTGGGCTGCTTGGGCCTGATGGAGGAGAGGATGGAGAGAGGATGCTCTCTCATACCTTAGACACACCCTGAGCACAAACAATGTGTGTGTGTGTGTATCATCTACTGTATGTGCTTATAACTGTGTGTGTTGAGAAGGAGGAGGAGTGGGATGAGGAAAGAGGAGAGAGTGTGTGTGTGTGTGTGTGTGTGTGTGTGTGTGTGTGTGTAGGGGGATAATGACTCTCCAAAGCATCTCTCCTCTCGCTCGCCTTCAAGCCGATAAACTCCACATAAGGACGGCTTGTTGGAGAGATTTGGCATCGGTAATTGAAAGTGTATCATGGGGCTTTGCGTGGAGAGGCTGAGGCAGCGCTGATGATATTTGTAGTTTCAGCTGAGATTGTTGTGCAATGAGGCTGGGGGAGGGACGGGGGGGAGGGACGGGAGCGCTGGGAGAAGGAGGCACAGGGAATAATTCATGTCTCTCCGGGGAGCGCTGGGTTACTTTGAAGCCTCTGGTTTCACATTATCACAGTATATATGAGCCAACGCAGCTCAGTGCCACACAACCTGATGAGTGATGACCGACGCTGCTCAACCCGAGCCTCAGATGGAGATGATGAGGGGCCTAAATTTGGAGTAGGTGGATAACAAGGTCCAGGTGAAGCGCAGAGGTACAGATGAGACCTGAGCGACAGCAGAGCTGCATCCACTATCCTGCTGCACGTTTGTGAATCAGTGGATTTATGGATACGCTGCGGGCACGTTCGCTTTCTAAAATTCTCTCCCTCCCTCATCAGTGAAATCTCTGTGTTTGCTCATTTTGTGATCAATCCCCGGCTCATTCATTCCTTTTTAGAAATCCAATCCAAGCACACCTGCAAAACACCAACCGAACCCTGGTCGATGACGCATCGATCACCTTCTTCATTACGCTGAGCCAGATTTGTTTTGCTAATTTATTAATCTCTGCATGCTATGCTAATGTCCAGTCATCCGTGCCATGATAACAACAATAGCCCTGTCCCGTGTGCCGCAAATGAGGATTTATGGGCTCGGGGAGGGGGGTGTTACCACCATAGAAATGAACTCCTCCGAATCAATAGGCTCAGAGTTGGGTAAATAAGGAGCCTCGGGTATGAGTGTGAGCGCCTCTAAGCTCAAGTTCGGCTGCTGATGCATTAGTAATAAAGCTAAAAGTGTGTGGGTGCCAGCCTGAAGAAGAAGAGAAGTAACCCATAGAAACATGCCCACTGTAGCGTCTGAAAGGGGAGACCTGGCTGCAGGGTGAGCACAGGTTTGTTCATGTCGCTCCTCTGCCCGGTTCATATCTGGGGCTGCACTTGATGGAAGTGAAAAAAAACCCAAGGCACTGGATGGATGTGCAAATGGCAGCAGCATCAGCAACAGAGAGTGGATGATCAAATACATTATTGATCCACTGCATGAAATATTGGTATGAATTATTGAAAACATAACCCCTCTCAGCCAGTGAGACGGGGAATCCTGGTGTCAGGGAGCTGTGGAGGAGGAGGAGGAGGAGGAGGAGGAGGAGGACAGACAGGAGAGCGGTGCTGGCGGTTAAAATGAGGATTTGTTTCCGCTGCGTGTTCATCATCAGTGCACAAGAAAATTCTCCATCACTGACGTGTCGTCTTTACTCACCTCTTGAGTAAATTCTACCACATTTCATACTCCTCTCCTCCCTGTCTGCTCCTGCTCTCTTTCCCCCCCTCCTGCCTCCTCCCTCCCTCCCTCCTCCTCCTCCTCCTCCTCGGCCCATCTGCATGCTGCTATAGGTGGGTGCATCCAGGGAGATATAGCGACAGTGGCGGCGGCGGCGGTGTGAAAAATGGCGGTTGTTAGCCATCTGACAGGGCTGTCTCCCCAGAGCTGCAGCCTCTCCAAACAGCCCTAATGGGTAACATGCACATAGAGCTGGGAATGGTGTTGTTTAAACATGCTACACCAACATGAGGGAGGAGGAGAGACATGGAAACGGGCTGGTTTTAAATGTATTTGGGCCCTGAAAGTGAAGCTTGCTGGACAAATCTTACACTGAAAGGAAACAAAGAGAGGGGAAGGTACAGAAAGGTTTCGTGGACAGGAAACTGCACATGGGCCTGTAACAGTGAGTGACCATAAATGTTCTGGAGCGATAAAAGACGAGTTAAGAAAGCTGGTTTCCATTTAATAACCTAAATGTAGACGGAGTTCCTTCCTGCAGCCCTGCAGGACAAGATGAACAGCTAAACTGACAGGAGAATTTATAACTGCAAGCTATATCACCAGGGATGTTTCCATCGTGCTAATTAAGTCTCCCTGAAACTGAAAACTGGTGACAGATTAGTGAAGACAGTCCACGAAAGCCAAGAACGTCTGATACATCTGAATCAGGTAGTGAGTCTGAAAATAATCTGCAGACTTTAAACTTACTTATCCTAGATAATCCATCATGATGCATAATTCACCACCTACATTTTTTTATATTATTGTCAGGTCTGGTAATGCAGCTCGCACACAAAGAGCTTTGAAAACTCTCTTTTGTTGTCGGAGGCTTCAAGGATGCTCCGACACGGCTGACTCGAGTCAGCTGCAGACAAACTTTTAAAACACACTTTTCTTTTCTCGTTGTACAGGCTGCTGCTTTGTCATGGACAAATAATCGATATTAAACTGCAGGAAAAAACAATACGCAGGCCCAAATACTGAGCTGAGCTGTTCTGTTGTTTACTAGGTTAAGGCTGTCAGATCACGGGTGAAGTCGTGGATGTGTCACAGGTTAGATGTGTGTTTGGGATCTTTGTCATGTTGGAAAAGTGCACGACGACAAAGGGCACGGACTGATGGTGGCATCAGCTCCCCGACACCAGCAGCAGCCGCACATCAGGACGCTGCCACCACCACGTTTCACTGCAGGCACCACGCATGTTTCAGTTATCCTGGTCTCATCACTCCAGAGTATGGAGTCCCAGTAGTCTTCATCTAGGCGGGCTTTTTTTGTGCATGGGCTTTAGGGATTCAGTGGCCGACTATGTCTCCTGATCTGAACCCAATGGAACATCTACGGGGAATTCTGACTCTCCATCCAGCATCCAGGCTCCAAAAGAGGTCGTTCTCGTTCATTCAATGCCTCGAAGGCTTAAAAATCATGAAGGTCATCCTGTTGTTGTGAGGTATTTCATTTCTGCGTCACCTAATTTGAGTAAAACTGAAGATTTCGTAATCTAACTTGTATTATTCAGCTTTCTTTCATGTTTCACGAGTTAGACAAACGTTCTATGAAACTATGAAATTTTAGAAATTGTTTTTGAGATATTGATTCAAATCTTACTTTTCAAAGGGGGTGTTCTCATTGAGCTGAGCACTGTATGTAGCTGTGTGTTAAAAAGAGCCTGTAGTCATTAAATACTGTAAAAATTAATGCACTTTATAATGCAGTGTGTGTGTGTGTGTGTGTGTGTGTGTGTTCCTCTTCACCCACACAGATATTGTGATATACGCAGTAATAGATGATAATCTAGCTTTGCATGTGATGTAATTCTATTGTTGCGTTGCACAATGTAGCGGATAATGAGTTATCCTTTTTCCACCTGCTTGCTGCTTCATTTCCACGAGTTCAATGAAAGCAAAAAACAAAAAGGTGAAAAAATGAATGAATAATGATTTTTATTTTTTTAAAGTCTCTGCATGTTGGAATCCAGCAGCTGCTCAGAAGGCAGCAGATAAATCTCTGGAAAATGTTTATGCAATTTGGAGTTAATGGACTAAACCATGCAAAACCACTGCTCGTGATCGTCTTTTATTATTTTCCAGTGAATTTATCTGCTTATTCTGTTAATTCCTCGTTACCGCCACGACAGTAAATGATGTCGACTGCGGCAGAGTTTCTTACTTGATGTCGCTCTCCTGGACTCTCTCCTCGTCCAAGTCCTCGATGAACTTCTCTCCCTTCATCCAGTAGATGAGCGGGCTCACGTCGCCGCTGTAGCCGAAGAACGCCCGGCAAGTCAGGTTCAAAGCACTTCCTGCAGAGACAGGAAACGACACGTGCTGTCAACAACAGACAAAGACTTTGTGTTGTTTAGTTGGTGGCGTGTGCATTCGTGAGTCTTTGTACACTGTGCATCGTACACACGCATTGCATAATCTTGCACACACACACACACACACACACACACACACACACACACACACACACACACACACACACACACATTCCTGCAAAGGTCAAACATGGTTGCACGAGAGAATGTGTGACCCGGACACTTGAGATGTCCAGCTGTGATTAAAAACATGTCAAGAGGAAGATCGTAGGAAACATTCTGATTTGCTCATGTAAACACACACACACACACACACACACACACCTACAGACACACACACACACACACACACAGCACACTGATCTGAAAGCAAGTAAACAGCAGTGAACACATGAGGGCACTCATGAGCTTCCTAAGCGCCCCTCGAGACTCTGAGTGTCTGTGAGAGGAAAGGAGGCGAGAGGAAGTGAGAGGAGGCTGACACCGACACTATTTTATTTAGAGCTGCTGCTGCTGGGTATGACGGGAGGTCAGGAGTCAACAATTGCAGTTTGTAGAGAATTGATACGTGGAAACAGAAGTAATTGTCAGCGAGGAGCCAACAGGGTCTTTGTTCTGTGAGGTGATGGATTATCTCTGTGGTTCAACAGAGAGGGGAAGCAAAGGCTGATACTTCACGCCCCAATTAATTCATTAAATCCTTTGGATGCATTGAAATCATGCCACTGGTGTTACTGTGTGATCCGAGAAAGGTCAGAGATTCAGAACCGTTGCTGAGCTGAGAGAAACATGCAAACATAGTTTTACATGAAGAGCTGATTAGAGCTGGCATGAAGAGAGCCCTCTTCACCACGCACGCAGGACCTCCAGTGTCCATGCACTGTTCATGCATCAGCCTGGTGAACATAAAGAAAGAGTGCTGGTGGCGTATACAATGCACATGTTTATTCTGCATTCCTCTGAAGTGGCATTCTTAAAAAAAAAAACGCCCGAGGTGCAGCGTTCACATGCTGCTGCCTCTCCGTGAACCACACGGCAACATGTAAACAACACGCATCGACGACGAGGGAGGCTCATCGAGCTGGAAACTGGAACGTGGAGGGAACGCTCCTTTCGGGAGAGTCAGTGCTGTGTCTGGCTCCGGGGCATGTGATCTGGGGGTGAAGGAGACGCTTTTCCTTATTTTCACAGCAGGACCTGTGAGCAGGAGTGCACGGTAAACTGTATTCATTAATACTTGCTTAGCATGTGAAGGCACCACACAGTGTGGAGCTGGGAACGGAAGGCAGACTACAGCACTTAACCACAGCCTCAGATATCACCATGACCACACTTAGGTTCCTAACTGAGCGTAATGATCCCGGAGTATTTACATGGAGCAGCCAGAGATGCTCTCAGAGCTGTCTGAGCTCTCTGAAGGAGCCTCGGTGCTTCCTTTCTCATCTCCTTCAGCATAGGATACACCGGACCGTACTTTGGATGTCAGATATTTAACCATGAAGCCTGATGTTACTCTACAGCGTCAAGTCTGCGGTAAAAAGACATTTTATATATCATGTCCTCTGTGTTACTCTGAACTAGATGAGTTATCCTGAGCATTCAGACGGATGCATAACGGTGTGTCAAACTTTTTGTACTTTCTTTATCTTCCTCTGAGAAATATAACTAAAGTTTCTAACTTCACAGACTCATGTGATTCATAATGAGAAGTTTCTACAGGGAGTTCTTTCTGTCTGATTCTGCTCTATGGGCTGAGAAACATCAGAGCTCATAATCAAAGTGATAAAGCTCTGTGGTCACACCGGCTGACGGTGTAGAAATGTGTCGAACTCTTTGTGTGCGTGTGAGGATCTCTGACCTTTCAGCTGTAACTTGGTATTCTCTGTGTGGTATTCTCATTGTTGTAATATTATTATTATTATTCTACTTAAAAATAATATTGGAGTAACTTCTGCATCATCATAGAAGTTACTGTTGCTTATTAAGTATTTTACAGCTTTTGCCATGTGTTGCTAATCTGCTTCTATGAGTGGACAGCAGGCTGAACGTGAGCGTTCATTCTCGATATTTTTCACCAGGTTTTGCACATTTACACAGTCTGCATGAAACAACACGTAAGAACGTACAGGGAGACATTAATAACACCTGCTGTAGCATTATTACGCAACGTTTTCCATCAAGGTAAAAGGAAAAGTGTTTAGGAAAGGACGTAGGTCGTCATTTTTAAAACTATTTTTAAAGGATTCGACTGCTCATGTGTTTATTGCAGTGATGTTCCAGTGTTTCCATTTTCTCTTCTGACAACCTTTGAACTCTTCGCACTCCTCACCTTTTTTTTCCTGAATGACCTATCCGTGACCGGCGGCACAGCAAAAAGCAGGAAGGTTATTTTTAAAAGACTGTTTGTGTTTGAACTAAGGGCATGTATCCTCTGTGCGCCGCCTGCTCACAAGCCAGACACGGCTTCAAAAGATTTCAGTAGGTCACTCTCAGCACAAGGAAAGTTTCAAGGCATGCGGCAGGGAAGGAGGACGGGAGGACACCCAGGAATGGACTGATAGTGCTGTCTGTGAGGAACAGTGGCTGACATTTTCAAAGTTCAACAGCCACTCTCAGCTTGGTATTTGTGCACGGCCGTGCTCTACAAAGGCTACATGCTGTACCTACAGAATAGAAACCTGCTGCGTGTAATCACACGCGCTCCTACATTCAGATTTCCATGCAGCCGTACTTTACTGTACTGTGTGCAGCTACGCCTGATAACAAAGTAACAAAGTAACCATACTGTGCAAATTACATATTGTACAACTGTGGATCTCTCTGCGCGAGACAGATGCAGCACTTCCCTTTTCCTCTGTTTAGAAATCTCCCCCGTGCTGTTAGTTTATCCCACAGATCAATTACAAACTAGGAATGTCATGCTGCCGGCAGCCGCTGCCTGGAGAGGAAGTCTCCACTGAGCACCCTGGGAATCGCAGGAAATTGTTGAAGGCCTCACGCTGTCTCATTCTAATCCAAGAGCAGAACTCCCCAAATCTCCCTAAATGCTCCCACACACACCTTTTGTTAATTCTTCTTCCAGCGTGACAAACACCAGTGGGCGGCGATGCATCTGCGATGTCGCCATCACATTCGAGGATGCAGTATGACAGCTGGACATTTTGTCCCACATGCAGACGGAGACCAGGTATGTGCGTCTTTCATCAGTCACTGGTCAAAAACAAACCAAAAGGCAGCTGGAGATCGACGACCAAGATCCAGAACCAAGAACCAAATCAGAACCAGAGGCAAGCTTCAGACACGGCAGACACACAACAGACAGACAAAGACCAGGCAGGACACCAGGTGAGACTGATCAGGGACAGGTGCATCAAAAACAGGCAAGAAGTAGACACACACACACACACACACACACACACACACACACACACACACACCCACACAGGGGAGAACTACAAAATAAAACAGGAAACTCAAAACTTTAAGTTTCTCTTAAAAAAAGGATTGCAGGGGGTGAACAAGTTTTACGGTAATTTCCACAAACTTTCTGGAAACTTTCCATGGGGAAATTTATGTGCATTAACTGTAAATTGTGGGTAATTTAAGCAAACTGTATTATATCCAAACATAAATATAAACATTTTGTTTTGTCATAAGCAGACATGCAAAATAAAACTGTGTGGTCCAGGTACAGAAATCACCTGTGCAGGTAGGGGGCGTGGCCTCAGTAGCATGAAATCTGGTTGTTTTAGTCAAGATGATGCTAAAATATATTTTCCCCAACTATATTTAAGTTCCCTGTTAAAGGGCCAACCTTCAGTTGGTTTATTCCCCTTTCTATCACGTCACATGATCTTCTTCTTCTTCTTCTTCATCTGGTTGTTGGTTTGTCGTTCAGATTTCTGTTTCTCTGAAAACTTTAGACACTTCACGTCTGAGTGGGCTTAAAAGTTGAGATTTAAACTTTTAAGACGAATAAATGAAAAATAAAGAGGAATAGATCTAAGGTTGTTTTGCCAACTGCTGTCTTCAAGGTCAAAAATGAACTTCCATCTCAAAGGCTCATCTTCGAATATAATATATAGTTTCTTTGACTATTTACAAAATAAATAGCACGGGTGGCAGGTTGAAGGTTTGGTCTGTCAGTCTGGCTTTCTTTCTACCAAATGATTTCTTTGTTGCTTCGTTGTCCGTGGGGATAAATTGGCAGCATGCAGCTCTATTTGAAACAACACGTGGTGTTACATATGCAGCATGAGACTATAGCTGCAGCTCAAACTGGCAAGTCCACAGGTAATTGAATGAAAGCTGCTGAAACACACACACACAAATATTAGCCAGGCATAAGCGATAGGGAGGTTTTTTTTATTTTTATGTGGGGCTGGCATCAAACTGTCATTCGCCTCTGAGCCAGCAAACTTGCTATGATGTCGAGCCGGTTGAAGTTTGAGCAGATGGTGGGAAGACTATTAACCAAGACTGGAACAATGAGGTGAATGATCTGCACGATATCAAGTTACCGAGGAGGAGGAGCAGCTTTTTAAATCCCTCTGTTCTCTCCTGCTGTCAAACTCAGACACAAGCGTCATTATTATGATGATCTATTATTAATCTCAGAGCAGTTTGTAACCCGCGGTAACTCTCAGGAATGTGTTGACTCTCGCTGATCTCATGGGTAAATTATTATTGAGATGTTATTGTTTCTACATGTGCAGTGAGTCCTGTGCTAATTAACAACAAGAACAAACTAAAGACCTGTGACGTTCCAGCAGCATGTTACAGGCTGGCTTCACGTTTTTAGCAGCTACAGGTTACATATGTCAAAAATATAATATTAACTCTGTTCCACATAAAGATACTGAGAGCTGCTCGAGCTTTTCCTTCTGTCATTTAGTCTCTGGCTCCATTAGTCGATTAGATATTCACAGGCATGATCGCATTCGGCACCTCACCGACTTCAGTTAGGCACAACATGAAATCAAATGTCATCTTGTTTAGTAACACAGCCACCATCACCGTGACATTACTCAGCGTGCCGGGAGTGGAAATCCACATACGCTGCCACCAAAAATAGTTTGCAGGAGAGATTTAAACCAACACAGCTAGAATGGTTTAGAATCACACTGTGGCAACTCTGTAAAATATAAATCTATTTTATTTTCTTTGAGCATTTCGGTAGATTCATCAATTACTGTTAATAAAAATGAAACATGTCCAATTTCCTAAAGCCCAATCTTACTTAAAAATTGTAAAAAAAAAAAAAAATAATAAAAAATAATAATATATATAAGATATAATAAGAAGTTTAATTTGCCCGATCAACAGTCTGAAACCAAAAACATTCAGTCTATTAAAACACAAGAAGAAAAAAAAGAAATCTTCGCTGCAGATTGCTGCAGATTGCCAGGGGCAGCTGAGGCAGAGCGGGTTGTCCACTAATCAGAAGATCGGCGGTTCGATCCCCTCCAGTCTGCATGTCAAAGTGTCCTTGGGCAAGATACTGAACCCCAAATTGCTCCTGAAGGCTGCGCCATCGGTTAACTCCTCAAACTGATGAGCAGTTGGCACCTTGCATGGCAGCCAATGCCATCAGTGTATAAATGTGTGTACTGTAAAGAGTGTTTAACCACACCCACCTGTCAGTCAAAGCGTCCACGCTCTTAATCCTGCATAACTTTAAGCCTTAATATAATGTGAACAGGTGAGTTGTATATAAATTCACCCTCAGTACAGTTGTCATGAACGGGGAAATTAGCTACAGAGACCAAAACTGTTTTTTGTACCAGGCTGTAAACATGTTTATTTCTGCTGTGAAGTTGGACATTTGGACATGGGGACTTATGGAGACTGACTCACTTCTGGAGCCAGCCTCAAGTGGACGTTAGAGGAACTGCAGTTAGTTTTTTAATCATGATAATCCTGCAGTATGGATGTATATATGCTATACTCACATATTAAAAAGCACACAGCTCAATAAATGTCTTGAAAACACAAAATAAGACGCGGTGCCACCAGCAGGGAACAGATTGATAACACTGCTCTCTCTCTCTCTCTCTCTCTCTCTCCCTCTCTCTCTGTAGATTAATATGATGCTCCAAAATTCAAATCCATCACTGTGTCATTTTTTTGAAGCTCACAAATAAATGCCATTACAAGACTTGGCGAGATTTGGTGTGAAAAAAATCCCCCGCTCACTGAATGTTGCGCCTTGTACAACACAAGAGCATGATGAAGTGTTTTCATGGCTGTGTGTGTGTGTGTGTGTGTTTCTTTATGTGTGCACATCTTTGTGTGTTGTTTCTTGTGTTGCCTTCACGCATGCGTGGGCGTGGAACAAATCCATGTAATCTGAGTGATTGACACACTCCCTCCGGCTGAGAGCTGGTCACAGCGCCTGACGGGAACCAGATCTAAGATCCTCCCAAACTTCAACTCTAACCAAAGATGCTGAAGCTAAGGAATGCAAAGATGAGCACTTTGTGGAGGACAGCATCATTTGAGTATCAGTTTCTCTCACTGGTCTGTCTTAAACTCATTTGCTCTTGCTGAGAGTTTCATGATGTGAAGCTCCAGCCAGCAGCTGGTTAGTTTAACTTTGCATAAAAACAAGAAACAGGGCAACATCTGGCCTGACTCTGTCCAAGTAAATTACAGAAACCTGCCAACCTGCACCTCCAAAGTTCACTAATTCACACGGTACACCTCGTTTTCTTGGACCGGCTGACTTCCTGGAGGCTTGTCATCACTGTGAGGTTGCCAGGAAACCAGCAGAGACTCGTGGAGATTCATGTTTATCGTTCAGTTTTATACAAATGAAAGAAACTCGATATAACATGCTAATTTGCAGATTTTCTAATCTTTGAGCGAACCTCCAAATGACATCACAGCACAGAGAGAAACATGCATGTGTTTGCACAGCGGGAGGAAGAGGATGCAGATCCATCTTTATATATATGGCAGAGTGTTTAAATGATCACCCTGATGGAGTGATGTGATGGTGACAAACTGCTTTTCAGGCTGGAATTAAATCACTCACAGAGATGCTCATTGTACTTGATTATATTAATTTGAAAAAAACACATTGCCTTTGAATCATAAAAGAAGGCCACAATTAGAAAATACATTTGGCAACAGAGTGTAGTGGAACAGAAGCCGGCTGCTCTTTGTTGTGTGGCCAGATGTATTAATAAATGAGTGAGTGAGGCTGGATGGGAGACCACGAACGGTGACTGGATTTGAAGAGACTGTAAGACGTCGTGCGCTGCACAGGGGCATGACTTTGATTTGCATCAAGCGTTCGTGCATGTTTAGCTGATTTCACAGTATTTGGGGATAATTTGGCTTCACAGAGCTGGCACTCACGATTCAGACAGAGGAATACTTTCCAAGCCAGAGGAGAGGAAAACAAACCTTGCACAGAAAACACTCTGCAGATGCCGTCCAAATCCAGCACAGATGCACAGCCGACACAGTGAGATTGACAGATACGCAGACCGAGGAGCAGATGAATGAACGGAACAGGCAGAAACAATAAAACCATGTGCATGGAAACATGATTATAAGTGAACACACACACACACACACACACACACACATCAATGTCATTTCTGTCTCATCTCTTTCTCCTAGGATCCACTGAATGGGCCCCTTGTCTTTCACATGCCACCGCTCCAAACAGAGTTGGTTTGTGTGTTTTTGTGTGTGTGTGTGTGTGTGTGTGTGTGTGTGTGTGTGTGTGACGGCCAGAATAAGAAACAATCCGGAGTGCTTTTTAAATAAGTCATACTTAGAGTGTGTTCGACGTTTCATAAGACACACATGTTCACTTAGTGCTCTGTTTTCAAAGCAGGGTGAAGTCTGGCACAGGAAGGGTTACTGCATGTTGGTGTGTTTCTTCCTCTGAAGGGCACTTTGCTCATTTGTTAGATTTTCTTTTGCCCTGTGCACGTGGGAGGAGAGGCACAGTGAGTCGGGAGTTCCACGTAACCTGAGCAAGTTAACACCATGATGCACGGCGACAAGCACGACAAAACACCAGCAGCCCAGCATGGATGTAAAGGTTTGTTCCCATCGGTCTGCTCTCTGCAGATTCATCCAAAAACAGGAGCTGCCTGCATGGTCTCCCTTTTCCCATCCTGTCTGCTTCATTTTAAAGAGCATTCCTAATGTCATACAGCAGAAGTAATGGTCAGTGGTGAGACATGTAAAAATAATGACTACTAAAGACTTAAAAGCTTAAAAGCTCATTTAAAACAAGAGGATAAATATGCTGTAAAAGTATAACTGATGGACTCGAGCTGCCTGAGTCCACAGCAGATGCACTGGACATGTCAAGTTTGTGCTTGTGCTTGTGTAATTTGACTTTTGGCTTCCACGCCACTTGTGATGTCACAGAATCTTGCTCCATATGTGCGTGTCTCGAACTCACAGTTCAGCAGACGAATGTGAAAACAGCTTTCCGGTGACGAGCTGTCAACATACTGCGCATCAATCTGTGCAGACAAGGTCAAGCACTGAAAGAAAGCAACCATGAAAACATAAAGTACTGACCTTTAATTCAAAAGAATAAAGTCAATAAATACTCAGTCTGCTGGTTGGTTGGTCCAGACTCAAATATAACAACTATTGCCATGAAACCTGGATCACATGTTCATGATGCAGCGGAGCAATCCCTGGAAATATTTCAGTTAGGTGCCATTAAACCGTCACAGAAGAAGAAGAAGAAGACGCAACAAGAAAATGTGAATAAAAGAGCAGAAATCAAATCTCAGGCAAACAAAAACAATGTAGGAAACATGATGGAAATGTTTGATTCACATATTCGTTTCAATCTCATCATCAGCGAAGAGATTTTAGAGGGAGGTGGGGAGGAATAAGAAGAAGAGGTGTGGTTGGGTCAGGAAGACAATGGCTAAAGATCTGCAGGAGAACATGACTTGATCCTCACGTGTATCAAAGCAGATGATTCTGTATCTGCTGGATAATAATAACTCACTCAGCCTTTTTCCCTCCTTCTGAGTCACGTCCACTTTGCTCTAATTGTTGCAATCGAGCAACAACAACTTCGTTTCTGTCCTTGACGTTCACTTAAAGCTGCTATGAGACAGTTGGGATGCGTATTGTTTTGGTTGTGGCTTATTAATGACTTATTGTTGTGTTGACGTCCTTGAAAATATTCTTTAAATGTCAACACATGACTCTCATTCCTTTAGACCACATTATGCTGTCACACAAACCAACATTTTTCCACGGCAGAGAGTTTCATTTCAGAGTTCGGGGTATTTTTAAGCATTAATTAAAATGGCCAAGCGGAAAGTGCTCGTGTGTGCGTATGTACTATATATATATGTGTGTGTGTGTGTGTCTGTGGGGAGAGAGAGAGATAGAGATTGTGTTTGTGGAGATATCATGTGGATATCGCTGCAGGAGAATCTGAAGTCCTGTCAGTCATGATTCTTCCCCCACAAGGTGTGAAACAAGCAGAGAAATGCTGCACATGGTTCTGTGTAATCCTTTCTCTGCACACGGGAGAGCGAACAAGACAAGCAATAAATGATAAATGGACAAATTACGACATATTTCAAACTATCTTTAGATAGTGCGGTGCTTTGTGTGTGTACGTGTGTGTGTGTACATATGTGTGTGTGTGTGTGTGTGTGTGTGCGCTTAATGTAGCAAAGGGAGGTGCATCCATCTGTGTGGTTAAAAATGGATGAAGCTCTGTATGTATGTATATGTATCATAACACATACATTTTCTCTCTTATGTAAACTACACGCTGCCTCAGATTCACCTCACAGTATACACATCACAAACACACACACACACACACTTTAGTCAAGGACAAAAGATTGAGGTGAGATGCAGGGTGGAGGCGTTAAAGTGAGAGCGCTGAGAAAAGACGACGGATGACAAGCAGCATCAACAGCATCCAGCTCTGCTTCATCCCCGACTCATCTCTCAGTGTAAGAGGGGGCATCTACAGACAACCGCAGCCAGGCAGGTTGTGTTTACTGCTTCTGGTTGTATCAGGAGTGGGGTTGTGTGTGTGTGTGTGTGTGTGTGTGTGTGTGTGTGTTGAGCTCAGAAAAAGTCCAAATCTGTCTGTCAACATTCCTTTTTCTTAAGCCGCCTGCAGGTTACCATGACAACGCCTACTGTGCTGTGGATAGGAGCAGCTCTGCAGGCTCCATCAGGACCGAAAAAAAATATATATACACAGGAAAGACAGGTACTGTGCCACATTTGGACCTCTGTGGATTTGCGCCGATGGCGAATCAGCAAATCAACAGTCGCGGGCTCTAATTGGAGGAGGTCCAAAAAACAAAAACCCCGCCGGGTGCACACACAAGCAGGAAAAATACTGGTTCTGTTAAGCTGCTTCTGAAACATTTTTAGAGCAGCTATACCTGCAAATAAGCCCTGCTGCATGTAAAGATGTGGCTTTCTGTCCGGCGAGCTGACGTGGAACGACGACGATAGGCTGAACTGATTACTTTTTGCTCTGCATTGCGGAGAAGTGCAGGTCGGTGTGAGGTGGTGGATGTGGATGTGGATGTGGATGTGGATGTGGGGGAAGGTTGGAGGAGTGAGAAGTACAGTGAACGGGTAGATTTGGGCAGAATACGTGGAGGAATGAGTAAGGGCAATGAGAACATGAACGAGCTCCCCCCTCCACAACCTTAGCCTCTCTCTTCTGTTCTAATATCGTCTCCTCTCCGGAGAGAAGCCCTTAATTACCATTACAAGCCTGAGAGCGTTTAACAGAGGAGAATCCAGCTTCTTTTCCTCTCTGTCGCTCCTTCCTCCCCCCCCTCCACGTTTGTTCCGTGGCCCCTGATGATCCATCAGGGAAATGTCAGCCTTTAATTACCGGTAAAAATTACGGCCTTTGTGAACAGGTAGTTGGTGCCCTCGCTTTCATCTCCCCCTTTTCGTCTGCTAATCGTCCCGTTTGATGACATAATAGGCGCTCTGTCCGGGGCGACGGGAGACAGAGGCCCCATTATACAATGAGAGGCGCTGTGTGATGATAAACTAAATAAACACTCAGTTTCATACCGATGAAGGATCGACCAACAAGTGGCTCAAACCTCAGTCAGCCCACGGCGGCTCACCCATGTTGCGAACCCTCTCTGACCCCTCTGCACTCCGGCGTTCTGTAATTCAGACATTTAGAAAGTGCACTGTCTTGTTCTCTTAGTGTCTGTCACTCATGTCTTATCATCGCTGCAGGCTCCACGTTCTCCCTTTCTTTTATGCTGCTTTCATTTTTATGCCAGAGGGTTTGGGGTGGAGGTGGAAACACTTTTCCCACCGCTGTGGGTTCATGTGAAATCACCTTTCATGGTCAAAACATCAGTAACACAGAGACTCATCTATCTCAACTGCCTGAAGAGAGCTGGGGCACCAAGAAAATATTTTGCAAATACAAATTGATGTCATTACCTGTGATGATGAAAATTAAAAATTAAGAAGATAATAAGAGAGGAAGACAATAGCGTGAACGTTACAGCTCGAGGTGAGTTCAGACATGCAGAGCGTTAGAGAGATGGAGCTGTAATTGGCTCCTGTCCAGGGTGCTGGAGCCCAATTAAATGCTGTGAGATGAACACTTGACGAGGAACATCACTTTAACGAATTACCCCGGACCAAAATACCAACTGAGGCCAGTCAGCTCAATAAAACCCAGAGAGCTCACTGACCAAGATCAGGTCACAGCAGCCCAGACCATCCACTATTAACCCAGATATGACCAAGAGTTTAACCAGAACCCATTCACACACCTGCCACCTTACTTCTCTCAACAGGAAGACCTTCCCTTTCTATATCCACACCTGTTTCATGTACTTCCAACCTGAAACGAGGTGTGAGGAAAACATCTCTCTTTATCTAGTCTAAGTCATCCTACAAACTAGAAATGGCAGTTACCCTAACCTAGTCGCTAACGGTATGAACGTAAACAAGCTTGCAATGTTTCGTTTGTGCAGAATTTTGAATGCATGAGTTTTAAAATTCAACCAAAACACGTCCACAAACTGTTGCTCTTTGGCTGGGAGGAGCAGCAGTTCAGTTTTTGAGAGGTCCAGCTGGAGGTGATGCGCCTTCATCCACGTGGAGATATCTAAGAGGCATTCGGAGATCCGTGCAGCGACCGAGGGGTCCTCAGGAGGAAGTGACAGATAGAGCTGAGTGTCATCTGCATAGCAGTGATAGGAAAAGCCATGTGAGCGGATAATCGGACCTGCGGAGGTGGTGTAGACAGCAAATAGAAGGAGCCCCAGCACTGAGCCCTGGGGCACCCCTGTGGAGGTAAGGTAGGATTCAAACCTGACAGGGAGCTACACATGCATGCAAATAACTGTATGACGTGACGTGTCATAGCTGAGGTTTGTGCTTCTAAATCATATATATAAATTGGCTTCAAAAACAAACATATAACCCTGTGTTGTGTTGTGTTGAATGAGTTGAGCCAAACCTTTCTCCAATGCTAACACAGCACTACAACAAAGTGCAGACATATCCGAGTCTACTCTGTCTACACATGAAGACAAGGTAACTGATGATAATTATCGAGAGCCAGATATATTAGATTATTGTAAAATGATGATGGAAAACCAATATAATTTGAAAATGAAGAGAGTGAAGAGAAAGTTAGAAGTCAGCCGAGTTTGGAAATCATCTGTCGCACTGTATTTGACATAGTTTGGAGTTTAGCATCGCAGACTTGTGACTGTGACGAGCCCTCTCTCATTAATGCTGAGATAAAGAGACAGAAACCTAAACAACACCTGCCGTGGTCAACAGAGTACAAACAGAGTAGTACACAGTAGTAGTAGTAGCAGTCTAATACTGAGATTTAAACCACGTCACTGTTTGGATTTACTGCTGAGAACAATGTGGGCTGACCTCGGAGGTCCACGCGGTTAATATTCTGTCACCAGCAGTTATTTTCAGTGGAACATCCTGTTGCTAGTAGCAACTGCTACTGGCACCGTCCATAGCAGTTTAACCGACATTAATACATCATCAAACAAATATTCACATGTATGTTTTATGGCTTAGTTGGACAATTATCTGTAGGTGCTTCATTTAATGGATGTATTTTGTTGTAATTTGAGATGTTAAATTAGTTCTTCAGGGCAGTCAGTTTGGAGAAATCTAAGGAGCCAGTTTCAGATTTTACTTTATTTTAATGATAGCTTCAATATTCCTGATGATAATGTCAAAAAAATTCAACCGGTTTATTAAAGCTGCAAGTTGGCCATGACCCTCAGCTGCTGTTGCTATGGTGACGAAGCCAGAAGAGGTCAAAACGAACGGCTGTATGAAGAACAACTTTATGGTCAGATCTGACTTGAGTCAAATCAAATAAATTGTTACCGTCGCGTATAAGCAGAATTTGAAGCAACATTAACATTTTTAATGAACACGACAGTGACGCTGCCAGGTAATAATGTGATTATACAACAAATTACCAACTTAAATAAAACATGTAGGCAAAGTTTTGGAGCTAAATATCTGTTTCCATGGAGATACACATGGAAAAAACAATCAGTCATGTCAGTAGAGGAGCCCGAGCCTTAGTAACGACCTAGCAACGGAGACGATTTCTAGTCCCAGGCAATTAACGTTAAAATTTTCCAGAGATCATGAAGGTTAAAGTTCATTTAAACCGTGGAAGAGTGAACACTTTGTTCACTGTTGGATTCACTAAACGTATCTAACGGGAAAGTTTACTATGTTAACTATCACACACATTCACAGTTCAACAGTTGCTTCTAGTGAAGAACTCAAAGGCCAGCGTCTGTCGTCACCCGGTATTAGAAGTGTTGTTGAGCTCGAGATACTTCAGCAGCTCACTCCCAAACATTAACCATTAAAACGAGTAAACATCACACTGGTTTACCAGTTTTCAAACAGGAGGATACCTCACAGTAATTTGCAGTTTAATAGTGACACACCATTCATGCTTAAATAATATATAGAAAATATCATCTTGTGCTCTCTCTGGAGCTTTGCACACACCGCTGGCTTTACGCTCGTACTCTGTCTTGAGAATAGCAGATCTAAGGAATTCATTTACTATTTCTCTTTCATCTCTTTTCTCCATGCAAAAATATTGCATATCTTCCCGTCCTGAAGACACACACCGTTCGTATCTGTTCTTTATCCTCGGGCTGCGTCGCCCCTCTACGGTGAGCAGGCTAACCTTTCTGTGGGTGTTCATCCAGCTATTTCCTCAAACACCAAAGCTTTGGCTTATCTTCCCACAATCACCCCCGACCGTCACTCGTCCTGTGTTTTCTCTCCTCCTCATCCCCTGTACGCATCCCCACCTTTCTATAACACAAAGGGGGCCCACCCCTCTTCACCTCACACACTTCTGTCTCTTATCACACCTCGAGCTCGCTGTCCTCTCTCTCACCCTCTCGGTTTTTTCGAAGCTGACCCTCAAATATCAACACACCGAATCAGCTGCTTTGAACCGGCAGACACATCGGCCTCGCTACACCTCCGCCACCGTCTTTCTTTTTGTCTGTTTGTCTCACACCTCCTCTCTTACCCTCCCTCCTTTTCATCTCTCATGTCTCTCCTTCCCCCATTTCAATTTCTGCTCGCTACCTTCCATCACCTCGTTCCCCACCCACCCCCCAAAATCTATCAGGAGCATGTCCAGTACATTCAGGACTTTTGAGAGGGAGTGCAGATTGAGTTCCAGCCGCAGGAGGCCTACGTGTTGATAAATCCAAATCAAGGCTGACAAATGACATGTGCCGGATGGGCTGCAGAGACACTGGGAAGGGGGCACTGGGGAGAAACAGGAATGTTTACACACTAACACAGGCTGATGATGTCCCCTGATACTTGCCAAGTGCTGGGATAATTTCACTCACAAAATACCTGTGGGAACTGTGCCGAGCTGCCTCTCAGGATGACTTTCAGCCAATCAGAGCGGCAACGAGGGAGCGCGCTAGGACGTTAATTACGGCGATGATTTCCTGCGAGATGCAGGCGGTGTTTGATTTGTGTGTGTATTTGCATATGTGAGTGTGTATGTCTACCTACAGAATATATATATATATGCTCCATCATGCCGGGGGGAGAGCTCAGCATCAATCAGCGCCTCCTTGTCTCTAAAAAGAGATTAAATTAGATGCACTGCACTAATCCTTAAAATGGTGACTCATCACTCATTTTCTCTCCGTTTATGCCACCTCGACCATAACCTTAAATTCTGCTGCCCCGTGACTGTAATGACATCGCATGTTGTCTGCCATAAATCTATCAGAGCGTCCTCTTGATGATCCCCATCAGTGCTCGCCAGGATTTTCTTATTTTGAAGACTTCAAAAAGAAATATATCACATCTAATTTTCACTTTTTTTTTTTTCCATTTTGTCCCCGAGGATCATAACTTAAAAAAACAAAAAAACAAAAAAAAACACACACAACTGGGATCTGGTTTCTATAGTAACAGGAAAGTTCACTCAGAGAAAACAAGACACAGAGTGAAGATTGTGTGCATGTGTGAGTGTTTAAGCCAAATACGTAGATATCCAACGTATTCACACGTTTGCAGCCACGTCCAGGGCGACATACTGTAAGCATATCCAAACATTAACTCGTCATGTCTGTAGAGTCAGACCATCGACCTAAAACTCATGATTGCTTGTTTGTCCTCCCTTTATTTACAATTTTTTGGAAAATGAGAAAAAAATATTCTTGGCCATGAATCCTGTTATACATCAGTACATGTAGTTAGTTTTTGGTTGGTTATTTTTGTACCAACAACAGTAACTCAGACTTAGTCTACTCTTACCAAGGGGCATCCTCTGTAGCTGTGAAGTGAAGCCAAAACTGCAGTTCCTCTAACGTCCACCTGAGGCTGGCTCCAGAAGTGAGTCAGTCTCCATAAGTCCCCATGTCCAAATGTCCAACTTCACAGCAGAAATAAACATGTTTACAGCCTGGTACAAAAAACAGTTTTGGTCTCTGTAGCTAATTTCCCCGTTCATGACAACTGTACTGAGGGTGAATTTATATACAACTCACCTGTTCACATTATATTAAGGCTTAAAGTTATGCAGGATTAAGAGCGTGGACGCTTTGATTGACAGGTGGGCGTGGTTACAAACAGTTTGTATGAGAGCTTCATTCAGCTCTGCCCCAGGTCAGCCGATGATCCACGTCTTTGCCGAAATTTAGATTAGGTGGAAGATTTTGAGCTTCAAAACGGCTCTACGAAACACACACACACACACACACACACACACACACACACACATACACACACACACACACACACACACACACACACACACACACACACTCACTTATAACAATGCTCAATCTTTAAATGACGAATAAAAACCATTCCATGCCTAACGATAAAGTGGTCTAGATTTATCCGCGGTCTGCTGGGCTCAGAGAGAATGTGAGTGATTATTCTCTGTGTGACAACAGAAGCTGTTCCTTATGGTGGACTCTAATTGATTCCATAAAGAGACAGGTATTACCAGTGAGGCAGCGTGGTAATTCATTTCAGAGACAAGTGGCCCTGAGACACACTCAGAAAACACACTCAGCCAACAATCGTGTGTGTGTGTGTGTGCCTAAATGTGCGTAATACAATATATGCTCAAGTCACATTTAAACAATTATCTCCTTAACAAATTTATCTTCATGTGAGGCAGGTTGAGGCTCTACACACAAAATGCTCAGTGGTGTGTGAGTGCTGCAGACACTCTCATAACATCTCTGGATTCATTAAAGAAGATGAAGTGCCGGATGCGGATGCTTTTGTTGCTGTGTACAGTTTGTGCTTGTGTGTTAGTTGGTTGGGATTAATGAAGATTTGACTCAACTAGTAAAGAAACTCTCCTCTGGTTTCGCCTGCAAACTGATTAACTTGTTAAGTTCATGGTTGCACCAAAGCTCATTTAAAACATGCTCCAGAGGAAACAGAGAGCAACACCTAATTAAAGAAGTTCATTGTTGGATGTGAGCATTTCGTGGGAAGCACTGGTTTGTTGCAAATGAACGAACAATCATCACTTTTAGCACAACTACAGGGTGTGCAGAGCCCAAAGCCTCCACTGTCTGCCAAACACCAAGCTATCCTGCATCTTCAGTCTGTCCTTAACAGACATAAAAGTAGTATTAAAGGTGACCGATTAGACTTTTCCTTGTCAGATGATGATATTAAAGGAGTCAAAGTGTCAAATAATGAAGTAAACGTATGTAAAACTAGTCAGTGTTGCTCACAATGTACAGGAATGCGCCCATCCATCTGCTCAGTTGTTCCACCATTCTGCTGAGGACTGCCGTATTTTCCGGACTATAAGCCACTACTTTTTTTCCCACGCTTTGAACCATGCGGCTTAAACAAAGATGAAACTTGTCTATTGATTTTTCATTTTTTCTCTAACGGGAAGTGCAAAAACGAGACCGACAGGGGAAGTCAGTGCAAAGAAGAACACGCTAGTTTTTATTTAGCACATGCAACACAACACGCACAACGAATTATTTTCACATCCTCATCATGGAAAGCACACGAAGAAGTTCGTATGATGCAGCTTTTAAGTTGAAGGCCGTCGATCTGGCTATCCAGGAAGGAAACAGAGCTGCTGCACGTAAGCTTGGCGTTAACGAATCCATGGTGAGACCTTTTACTGCCGTGTTACAGGGACTGTTCGGGTATATAAATAAACATTTACGGTACAAAATCTTTGTGTATCCGGTAAATATCTAATTTCTGAACCTGGATATCGGCGGTTTATTGTCCGGTGCAGCTTATATATAAAAAATCCGGCTTCTCTGACTCAACTCTCCTAATGGAGTTTACTGATGGACATACAGCGTTACTAGTTGTTACTGTGCTGTAAATGATCAGCTACTTTAGAAGCTAATGGATAACTGCTAATGGACTGGGAGCTCGAGGCTTCAGCACTCCCTTTGGACAGAGCTCGTCAGAGTACATCCATCATTGTTCCAACCATGTCTCATTCAGAGTCTGATAAACAGTAAATTATTTAAATTCAGTACTCCGTATTGCTATTTTCCAAGTTACTGAAGCTCTCATGCCGTCGAGCACAAAGCCAGAGGAATGAAGCTTAAAGTGTTTCAAACAAACGATGAGCTGAAGGGCCGGTAAGAGATAAATAATGTCTCTGAAGAGTGAATCATGCAAAGCTCCTCCAGTGGAGTCAGACTAAGAATAAAAAGCTGGAAATGAGCATGATAGGTTAAAGCCACGACCTCACACAGCAGACAGTCCTGCCAGCGCTGCTTCATCCAGACCAGAACAAGAATCACAGTTTCCTCACCTGCTGATTTGGAAAGACTTCGGGGTGACTCATTTCCCTGGGAGTTTGCTGGTTTGGCATTAATTAAAGAGAAAACAGAGACAGTTCTTTGAGTTCAGTTAGTTTGGAGAGGAAGTGACTCGAAAAGAGTCGCACTGAAAGTTTGACACTTGACCACTGCAATGCAGATCTACTTCAGCTTGATGGATGGCCAGTACGGTGCCTACAGTATTCATGAGCACACGCCGTTTTTTTTTGTTTACAGCTGTGGAAACAAAACAGAAGATGATAAATGAAAAATGAAGCCAGTGCCAGACAGGAAAGGCCTAGATTAGATTAGAGGTGGCCAACCTGCAGTTCATGAGCAGCGTGCATGAGGAGAGGTGTGTGTATGACGAAGGTCTACTGAATACACAATCAACCCACGACTCATTCATACCGTGTGAAACAGCTGTCAGAGGCTGTCACCATTAGCACCATTAGCAAAGGCTGTCACCCTCAGCCTGTCACAGCGACAGCCAATTCCAATTTTACCCTGCCACGTTACTGACTCTCCAATTCCTCTCTTTTTAGAGAGAGAGGGCTGGAGGAGGGACCCCATGTGACCCACCTTGAAGAGCACCCAGACCCTCAGAAGAGGTCCCAGAACAAAGTCTCCATTTGTTATCCAATTTACTTCAACTTATTGATCTGCGTCCTCCCATTTACATCCCTCAGACTCTGTGACACCACGTAAGCCAGGCCTGTGGTTGCAGAGGTTGCAGGGGCCACTTCACAGCAGGGGAAGAGGGTGATTAGTGTTTAATAACCGGAGTACAAGAACTTTCTGTTGTCTCAAAATGAGTCTACAGTGAGAGCGGGCCCAGAGCAGACAAACCAAACACTGATCTAGATATGGCCTTTTGCTTTTTATGTGAATTTTGCAGCCAGTGTTTTTCCTTCATGCTTAAAAGGAATCCTACTCAAATCCTACACGCTGGTCCTTCAAAAGAGAGCTCAGAAAAATATCAATTTCCATTAGAGACCCTCGTGATCGTGAAAAGCAAAGCAAAGCCCGCCCTGTGTTCAACCGTGTTGTGAGGAGAGTCACCAGTGATGCCCAACCTTCCACACCTAAGCAATGCTTGTTGTGGACCCCTGGCACGTATCTATGAATTCTATCGATTGTTCAATAGCTTTAAAGTCCCAAAGAGACACAACTTTCAGTGGCTTCTTCAGTGAACAAACTCTGATCTAGAGATTTTAGTAGATCTGGATAAAAAGACCCATCTCTGAAACTTGAAAGCGGTTGGTTAGCTGTGTTCTCATAACCAACAGGAATGGCCAAAACTGGGTGGGAAAAAAATGAAATTTTCCCTTAATAGCTTTGAGTGGGCCAGTGGTTTAATGTTTTCATTATTTCTAACAAACTATCTGCCACAAATGTCACACCCCCACAAATGTAAATCTGACTGAAAGATCCATGGCAGTGGCCCAGTGAAGAGCTCTTTGCTCAAAACTTTGTAATTACTACAACATCAGATCTTCTGTCACACAAATAAAAACTGGAGGTGTTCTAGTCTTAGAAACCTGGAGATTCTGTCCAAGATCAAAGGGTGGTGTAAGAGCAGAAACAGGTGGAGTGCCATGAAGGAGGACAGCTGATGAATCTGGCTCGAGGCGCCACTGTGCTAAATTTTGTCTGTATTTAGTGATTCTTTGATCGATCGGGAAAAAAACTCCTCCTTTGGTCCTCGAACAGGTGGCGAGGCCATTTGCATTTAAATGCCGATGGCTTTAAGCAGGTGAAGAAAAAATAAAAAATAAATCAGGGAAATTTAAATGAAGTCTCTCTGAAGTTTCATATCAGCCATCCAATGTCACTGTGGTGCAGGGAATTTCACAGGTAGCTCTCGCCTTTAAAAACAGGGAGTTAAGATGCAAATGGATCTGCAGCGTGCAGCCAGCAGAAAAAAAGCACGGCAGAAAACAAACATACAAAAAACATGCAAGCCCCGACACACACACCGAAAGCTGACTTTCTTTCCCACATTATTAAATCTTTCTTTGGCTTCTCCCACTCCTATTTTTCCTTCCTCTTTCCCATCCTATTAACTGCAGGCATTTAGTCTGTGTGGAATCTTGCCGCAGTACTCTCTCAGAATGCTAATATGCCGGGCTGATGTGGGTCAGGACTTAATCCTGTAGAAATGATTATCGCTGCACGGCTGGAACTTCTCCTGTAGGATATCATTACCATTCTGTACTTCGCCACTGCAGTGCGCTATCATCCCCCCACCAAGACAGACCACATCAGCTGAGAAACCGGAAATTTCCCTTTGTGTATTCATATGTACGGTGTGTGTGTGTGTGTGTGTGTGTGTGGGCAACATGTACAGCTGCTTCCATGCTAATAAAGACTTGATACTAAATCACTGGGTATAAGGTCAAAGGTATAATTTGTTTGCTGACATTGGGACTGTTCACAGTAAGCATGATCAGCAGGCAATGTGAAAGAAGTACGCCTATGGAGAAAATATTAGAAACATAAATATATTTATTTATCAAATTTTTTAAGATTATTTCTTTGGCCTTTAGTTTTACAGAGACAGCTGAAGATTCGAACCCTCGGCACATGGGGCGGATACCAACTGAGCTAAACGCCGCCCCAGAAATATATTTTTAAAAAGGTCTTTTTATTAGTTGATTTCCTGGAACTTTAAATATAATTCATCTGAAAATATATATGCACTGTGTTATTATGGGCTTCACCTTGTCCTTTTGTCTCTAACTCATTCAGTATCGAACGTCCTTGGTGACCGGCCACACTTGTGCACATTACGCTCACAGTCATCACTGTAGAGAGCTGACACATGTCTCCTCCTCTAGCTCTAACTCTGCCACAGTGTGTAACCGTTACAGCTGTATGGACCACAAAGGGACAGTGGTGAGAACAGGCTTGTGACTGGATGGTCATTGGTTTAATCTGGGCGGGGAAAGTTCATTACCAGCACTGAGGTGCCCTTAAGCAAAGCCTTTAATCCAAACTGCTGCTCAGGGCACTGCATTCCAAAAGTAGAGCCGGGCTTTCCCTGAATAAATCAAGATTATAAAATCAATAAAACCATAATGTGTCAGGTAACATTAGATAACTCTGTAGCTTAATTTTTTCCACATGCACCAAAACAAGAGGCGACTCCGGTGCGCAGTCACGCTGGAGGAATTATTTTATACATATCAGCTGGAATGGAGGAGTTTCATGATTCCACAGGAGGACCTGGAGGATGTGGCGAGGCATGAAATGGCTGAATGGAAAATTCATCAAACAGCAACAATCATTCTCTAAACAGTGTGAACGCGTGTTTGTTTCCTCGTGTGTTCACCAGTGCGAGCTGTTAATTCACATAGGTGAAAAGCCAAACTACCTGCAGCGCGTGGGGATTCTGGGTAATGGAAAAGTTATTTGTTTCACAAATAGAATTAAAGCCAAAAGGGAATAGTGTTGTTCTGTTGGAAATAACATGCGGTGCAGCCACACGTAGAGGAAGAGGAAGCCTGATAGAGGAAAACGCCGCATTAGACTGCACTGTGCTGATGCAAAGCCTGTATATATTATATTATATATAATTCCCCTTGTTCCCCTAACCAGCCACTGAACATTAACTGCAACCATAAAGCCCGGTCTAGCATATTAGAGATACAGTATGCTTACTCTTAAAATTACTTTCAATATAATCAGTCAGCAGTGAGTAAAGCGTACGAGGGGATAAAACAAAGTTTATTTCAAATACTCCAAAGGAAACAAGTTAATTGTACATGAAAGTATATATGAGAACTCATTCACCACTTCATTCCCTCAAATTTAACATATTCACCCTTGGTAATGAGAATCGCAAAAGATGGAGAGCCACAATGACGGAGCCGGAGAGAGAAAATAGTAGCAGGGGTCCAAAACCAATGAGCAGCAAAGAATGTGATGAGGAGGAACACCACGAAAGAGTGAAAGTGACAGATTACTTGTGAAACAAGGCGTGATATGGAGCGCCTGTTCCAGTGAGGAGAACAAGAGATGAGGTCAGAGGAGTCCTTGTAAGCTCGGCTACACTTGCACATACGTAAAGGTGACTAATTTTCTCATTTTCCAGCTGAGGACGAAGAGTTGTAATAGCTCTCTCTCTCTCTGTGATGGAGCCCCACATTATGCTGTCACACAGGAAACTGCCAACACACAAAAGGTCACGTTATCTCTAATAAGGCAGTGCATGTGATTAGAGTGCTTATATATTTACACTTAATACTCTAATGGGTCCATAAACAGCATCGTGAATATGAGTACACAAGGAGCTGAGATAGAGAACAGAGAATAAAGCAAATATTCAAACTGTACTCTAACATCATGTAATTAGAAAACTGCCTGATGCAAAGATTCCCCCTTTATCAAAGTCAGGCTTGTGAGTTGCAGGTTGCCAGGTTGCCAAGCAACCAGGGCCAATTAACAATTAGCAATTAACCGCGTCTGTTTGTGTGTCAGTCGAAACTGCTGAGAGAGAAAAACTCCTGAAAGTAACCCTCAAACAAGACGGCTTTTTGGCCAAACCACAGGTCCTATCATTGAACCGGCTTCACCGTGAGCATCCTGAGCTCTTCCTGAATGTCTACATATATATTTTATGTGGCTAAAATTAAGAAATATGAACATAAGTTTGATTAAAAGACATGGACTTGTCTGCTCTGGTCCAGAAATGTCCTCTCTTTTTTTTAACATGGGGCCGTTGGTGGGTGTTGTGGCCACGGGAGCCGTTTCCAAATTTAGTTTTTGACAGATTTTTCTCTCCCAAATGATGTCATCCACTCTAACCGGCACAATACACACCCATCAAAAATAGCATGAATGTCCTAAATGAGCTGAATCTAGTGATATATTTTTTATTTTTGTAGGACAAAATTTGTGGGAGTAGTTCGGTGCCAAAAAACCTGCAGGTGCAAAAATAATAAAGTTGAGAGCAACAGTGTGGATGCGGACTCGGCTTCCATCCATCCATCAATCCATCCATCCATCCATCCATCCATCCATCCATCCATCCATCCATCCATCCGTGCCTTTACGTGAGTAATTAAAACAATAAGTCAATAAAAAACAAGAAATAATCAAACTAGACTATTTTTAAATAAAATTTTCACCCAAATTATTTGAAAAAACATAAATTATCCCTGCCTGTAAAGCCCACACACTGTCAGCTGATGAATGAAGGTGTGCAGGATTAAAGTGAAAAGTAAAATTCAAACATCTCTGCTGATACTGAGGCAACACTGGACAGATGGCGAGAACTTTACGGGAATCCAAAGAACACACCTCATGTTGAGTGTTGACATAGACGGCATATGACGCCAACTTGAGAAGAGACCGACCGTAAACTTTAAAAGGTCCAGTGGCATCTAGTGGTGAAGTTTCAGATTGTAACTGACTGAATACCCTTCACTTCACTCTTTTGTTTCAAGCATGAAGGACAAGGTCCAGCATTTGGTTTAGTCCTTTCTGGGTTACTGTAGAAACAAGTAAAAACAAATAGTGGTTCAACATGGCGAGCTCTCACTGTAGATATTATTGCCACTCTCAGTCCAGCATGAGGACAAAGAAGTAGAAAACCAGTCTGCTGAGGCTGGGGGGTTCTGAGTGAGCTGTAGGAAGAGACGTCAGGGTCAGGACCAGAACTTTCTCAAGGAGTAAACACCCAGAGTCATGTCAGGTATCGCTCTGATCGCTGATCTGGAGCAGTTCACCAGGGTGAGGGAGGAGAGCTCGGAGTTTATTTCTCTAAACTTTGGGATTTAAAAAGTCGATTCATCTCCACACTCTTGCTTCTCGACCTGTCTGCTGAAGCTTAGGTGCAGACATCCACTGTTGTTATTGCAGCCGTCTGTGGGCGCCCAGAGCTCCATGATACTGCTTCATATTTATACAGAGGCCAGACAAAGCAGGAGACTGCTCGGAGAATGGGAAGCGATGAAGTAGGACCGCCTGAAACATTCAAACATTCTCGTATAACAGCTAAGCCGTACGCTAAAGTATGTTTCTGAACGCAAAAAATCATCAACGCAAAAACAGAACCTTGATTCATGTTTGATCAGCTCCGCTGATGGTTTGACGGTTTAATCTTCTGAAGCATACCCTGTTTATTGTCTATATTACTCTAAATGGGACCATCATTTACAACAAGAACATTAGAAAATGAAGTGAAGGTAGACTATTAACTCAAGTGAAAATAAATTAACAGCAACTGTAGGGTCATTTCCTCATCAGACCATACAATTAGACCAGCCAATGGAGCTGCCTTCTGCTGGCTGTTATAAAGAATGTAGATCTCAGAACCAGCATCTCAGTTCACTAATTATATTTACCAACTATACACGGTTAATGCTCAGCCTCATCGACCTGAACTGCATTTAGAAAAGAAGCATTTCAAATGTTGCTTTCTTATCTTGTGGACAGATGTGAAAACACATACAGCTGCAATCAAAATGATTCAACCCCCACTGAAAAGAAGTTTTTTTTACTTACAAGCTTTCAGCTCTTTGCAATAAACAAAACAAAACAGGAACTATTTGAGTATCTCAAGACGACTCATATTTGAAAGTGCTTTAGTAAAGCAGCCTTTTGCTGTTCTGATGTGATGCATAGTCAGGCACCAGCTTCTGGCAGCGTTCCTGAGGTTACCGGCTGGCTAACTACTTGCAGAGATGCGCCCTGAGAAGGCGATAGTCTTTTATAATATCACAAAGGTAAACATGTTTGCACTCCTATATGAATCTCATGTGAATAAGAGAAGGATGGTATGAGAAGGAGAGTGAGAACAATGAAAAAAGGATCATAGCTCAGAGATAGTTAGAGAGCTCGTCCCCGTTATCGAAACGCAGAGGAGGCTGAGTCACTGTCGTCAATACGAGTTGAACGTGAGCCAGCTGCGGTGCATGTCAATGACAGCATGGATGTGTTATTATGACATGTGGCCAATGTGAATTAGCACAAGTTCAAGGATAGACTTTCATACAGTTCTCACGTGTTGATACTGAAACTACCGGATCAGTATGAACATTGACTGAATATGAATTATTAAATATCAGCTCTGGGGTTGGCCAAGGATGTTGCCATACAACTGCAATGTCGTGGTTTGATTCCAGGTAAATCCCTGGCCTCATGTTACCTTACTGTACAAAAATATTACACCAATCAGTTTCAGTTTGGAAAAAGAAAGAGCACTGGTTTTAGGTTAGGACTTTTTTTAGATTATTTTTTTGGCCTTTATTGATAGTACAGCTGAAGATAAACAGGAAGCAGAGAGAGGGGGAGTGACACGCAGTAAATTAGTCCTCCGATGCGGGATTCGAACCGGGGCCAGCTGCAGCGAGGACTATAGCCTCCACACACGGGGCGGCCGCTTAACCCACTATCCTACCGACCGCCCCAGGTTAGGACTTGTTATCGACAGGTACCTTTAACTGAGATATCAGAATCTGTATTGGGAGATTAAAAAGTCACTCCCTCTCTCCATAATGGCGATAAAGCTACACTTTCCTAATGCTGCTGCACTCATATCCACAGTTCTTCTGTTCAAAAATGCAAAGTTCAGATGAAGTTAATATGAGGCTTCAGCAGTCTGAGGAATCAAGTGGATGTTAAAGTTAGTCTGTTTTAAATTCCTTCTTTGTGTTCCCAAGCTGAAAGGCGGCGGCGGCGGCAGCTGAGGGACACGTCCTGCTGGAGTTATGTTCTGTCAGGACAAAGACACCCACTTGGTTTTTACTAAGCTGTGGAAGCCTCAGCTGAATTTAAGAGTACCCAGAACGAGGACTATGGATTTTGTCATCCATCAGTGTAGTCATGTTAAGAAGGGATTGCTTCACAGCATGTATGGAAAGGAAGAATGATTACAGAGACTCCCTAAACCTTTTGAAAATAAATAGAAACGGTCTGCAATCTGCAATGACATGTGCTCAGCTACGTATACAGTATATATATATATTAATACACATACATACATACACACACACAACAGCAGTGTGCACCCACACACAAACACGTTTAACACAATCCCAGCTGCACGCTTATTGCCTAGTAACCCAAGAAGGTTTTTTTCTTTTGTTTCAAAGGGGGTAATTATTACCATGGAGGGTAGTTATTAAGGAAAGTAAAGCTTGTACTTAAAATGCCTATTCTTCCATTGTTTAATACTAATAACACATTTCAGGGGGTTGAAGAGAGTAGTTAAGAGAGGAAGGAAAGAAGCGGGGAGGAGAAAAGAGAGGACGAGAAGGAGAGAGGCGAAAATAGAAGAAGGAAACGAGTGTTTCTCTCTCATCCTCTCACTGGTAATTACGTTTTTAAAGGTTTATCTGTTTTTATTTCAGATTTACCAAAATGTTTCTTTCCTGAACATAATTGAATTATTATTATTATTAGATACTTTATTGACCCCTCAAGGGGAAATTCTTTTTTTTTTTTTTTAGATTTTTCCCTCATACACATGCAAATGTGAAGAGAGATGGTGGAGTGATGGGCAGCCATGAAGAGCGGCGCCCTGAGAGCAGTTTGGTTTGGTGCCTTGCTCATGGGCACCTCGGCAGTGCCCAGGAGGTGAACTGCCCCTCTCTGATACCTTCCACCTACCAGCTTCCATACTGGACTTTGAGCCGCCCAAACCAAGTCCCTACGGACCGAGCTACTGCTGCCAACATACGAGACGAAATTATTATTATTATTAACAATAATTAACTGCTTGAAATAACTTTTAATCCTTTAATTCTTATTCTTTAAAACAGCGTCAGCAGCAGCCAATCACAGTTAACCGAACCAATAATATAATAATCACAAAATTGAGGATAATTATCTGCTTAAAACATAAAATTATTCAAATCATGAACAAATGACTTCAGCAGTGCTGCTGTTACTCTGCTCTGCAGTATGTTTTGATTTACTGTACAAAGTGTGTGTGTGTGTGTGTGTGTGTGTGTGTGTGTGTGTGAGAGAGACAGGAAGGGAGAGAGACAAGAAAGACAAAGATAGAGAAAGTCCATTAACACACTTGTAAATGAGTCTCAGCTATTTACCCCACACTGGGCCTCTCGATTTACTGACTGTGTTCAGGATGCAGATTGCAGATGGCAATTAAAGATGAACCGTGCACACACACACACACACACACAGACACACACACACACACACACACACACACACGCACTGCAACGTAAGCTTGCATACACTCTCCCTAAGGCAGCAGCTCGGTGCAGATCTACTGATCTCCATAGCAACATTGGCTTGCCGTGGGCGATGGTGACATCATGAAGATTGATTGTCATGAAACAGTGCAGCAGAGAGAGGGCGATGGTAGCAGAGGTGTTAGGCAAGAGTGCAAGAGTGCTCCCCACTGCTGGGTGAGAGCCGTGGCCCCCCCAGCTGGGGGTCTTCTTTGGTTAATGAAGATCAGACGCATGTGACGGGCCTCGGCTGCTCTCCAAATACTCAGCAGTGAGAGGATGGAGAGATCGGCTTACGTAACACAGAGAAAGATGGAGAGCTACTGTAAATAGCTCTCTGGGGTTCAAATGCTCAGTGTGATCCCTCTCCTCCCCTCTCTATTTATCCTCTGTCTCCTTATCTTTTCCTGTCCTCTCAGCCCTCCTTTTCGTGGCGTCTCTTCACACTGACTGATCTCCTTCTCTTTCCGCGAACCCCCTTTGCTCAACGCCGAAGCTCGGTGCCGTGCGGCGTGGTGACTAACTCAATCGTCCAGATACGGATACTCGCTTGCCGGAAACATCAGAGAACTGAAGTTTGGAAGTTCTGTCTTGCCTCCCCTCTTTTTTCTCTCTCCTCCACTCTGCCTAGATTTTTTTTTTTGGCACTTGTTTTTCTTCATTTTTCGGTTGCGTAACACAGACAGAAGTGGAGCAAGCTTCAAAGTGAATGGCAAAGCCGCCTTTTCCCCTGCTCGCTTTGCTGTTTATGCATGTCATTCCAGTGCCAGCTCCCTCTCCCTCTTTCCCTCCATCGCTCTCCATCCTTCTCCATCCTTCATCTCTGTTTTCTTATTACTGTACACTCACCTCCACCTATTACACAATTTACACTGTATTTCCTGCACGTAGTCTCCATGTAAAGTTACTCTTGACCAAACAGGAGTGGCAGTGACCAGAGGAAGAAGCAGACATGTCTCATTAGGTCTACCTGGGCTCTTCCTCGTGTCTGTCCTTCCTGTATCAAACAGAGCGGTGCAGGGATGAGCGTGATGCTCCTTCTCTTTGATTACCTGTCAGTGAGTCTGAGCATCAGAGGAAGACGAGGTAAAAACCACCATTACCTAAATCCCCTCTCTCTTTAAAGGCATCCGCTGGCTTAAAAAGGTGGAGAGACTCTCGCCGGTGACTGATTTAACACAACTGCTCGGGAGCAGTCCCGGACAAAGGTGTATGTTACAACTACACAGAGACACACACACACACACACACACACAAACGCATGACTGACAAAAGTGAAAACCCGCGCTGACAGTAAACAGAAAGTTGAGCTCAGGCTCAGACGAAGCAGATCTGTCGCCTTGCGGACCTGACACGCACCAAACAGGAAAGTGCTGATGAGAACGACTGATGCGCCACTTCACATCACCTCACATCCTCTAAGCAGCACTCACACACACAGAGGACTACAGCAGACAACCATGCCAGCATGTGTGCATGTGTGCACGACAGTGTTTTCTACGAAACATATCACAGAAGCACAAACAATGATTTGACAGAGCCATACCACCTTAAATATTAAAGTTCACGCGACCCCGTGATACCCTGAAGCAACATCTCATCCCAACCAGGAAGGTGAAGCTCTCGATTTTCCAGTCCACCTACGCTCCAACCTTCACCTCTGGTCATGAGCTTCCAAAACGAGCTTCCAATACCAAGGTGAGGAGCTCAGAGTAGAGCTCTGAGGTCTCTCACATGGTGGAAACAGCATTATAAGGGGACTTCTTAACTATACAGCATGGTTGTTTGGTTATGGTTGCTGCCCCATGGGAAGGATTTCAAGTATCTTCTTCACTAGATGGACCGGCGGGTTCCGCAGTACTGTGCACGCTGTATTGGACCGCTGTGATTCAGAGGGAGCTGAGCTGGAAGGCAAAGCTCTCGATCTTCCAGTCCATCTCCAACTCACACTTATAGTCACAAGCTTTGGGTAGTGACCCAAAGAATGACATCACAGATACAAGCAGCCTAAATGAGCTTCCTCTGCTGGGTGTCCGGCCTCAGCCTTAGAGATAGGGTGAGGAGCTCGGACATCTGGAGGAAGCTCGGAGTAGAAAGGAGCCAGCTGAGGTGGTTCAACATCTGATTAGAAGGTCCCCTGGGTGCCTTCCTTTGGAGGAGACCCCGGGGCAGACCCAGAACCCTCTGGAGGGACTACATAGCCCATCTAGCCTCGGGATCCTCCAAGAGGAGCTGGAACGTGTTGTTGCCACCACGACCCGACACCGGATAAGAAGAAGTAAATTTATGGGTTTATTATACAGTTTATTGTAAAAGCTAGGATACAGGGTTAGGTTTGGGGAATGGATGCTGAGTCAGGGGGTTGGAATTATCCATAGGTAATGATAACTTTATTATTCGTCATTTTTTTTAGCGTGCATGAGTAAAAAAGGTTGTACTGTGATCTAAACCTTCAAATCAACCCTCATCATCCTTCCTGCCTCCTGGACTTATGAGAATACTGGAAAGTTTTAATTAAATTGGAAGACAAGTCAAATCTGAAACAATCCTTTGCAGACTAAGTGGGATATGAATTGAGAATATGTCAGATAAAAAAAAGTTGGTGCTGTCACTGTAAAAGTTTTGCTTTGCTTTGCTCTGCCAGTGGAAGACGTAAAAAAAAAAAAAAATGGGGTGAAGTCAGTGATTCACTGGGCTGAGCATCCAGTCACAGACAGCTTTTTCTCCCCGATGATTCAACATGCTGAATCGGCTGAATGCCTCCCGATAAGGTCTATTAAAACCGCCGGTGCCGGACACGATGCTAAAACTACAGCTGCCGAAAGGCAGAGCCTGACAGCCCGACGTCAGCCTGGTGGCTCAGAGAGTTTTTAACCAACATAAACCGAACCTTACCTTTCCTGCATCTTCTCACCGACCCCACCTGTGTGTGTCTGTGTATGCTGCACAGTGGGGTGTTGTGTCTGTCTTTGTTGCCTGCTATGTGCTGCTGTTTCTGTCTCTGCCTTTGTGTATTTTCTTCCTCCCTCTCCTGTTCCTGTTAGGCACGTGTAGAAACACTGTTAGTCCATTTATCATACTGCAGGCTCCCGCTCTCAGCCCCCGGACTCGGTGATTAATGATGACCGTTCACACACTTAAACATTTAGCTTTGTTTCGCTGACACACTAGTTACCATACCAGTCACCATGGGTTACTTAACGCCGGGTCACCGTGGGACTGAAACCAAATTGAAGGATACGAATATACCCGCAGTGTGACCTTTAAGGGCCGGTTGTCTCTGGATGTGAATATGTCGTTTATCACAAAGCATTAACATATCTACACAGACACAGCAAAGTGCCTCGCGGCCATTCTGGCCCTCTCTTAAAGATAGAAGTACGTGTACGGATTAAATAAAGAGACAACATCCTCCACTGATAGACCTCATCACATTAAATTCGCTGGACCACGTTCACCTTGTCTACTCCGTATTCTCTATAAGTTTGACATCCGTTCCATCAACTCCATTACACAGATCACACACACAAGCAAACATGTAAATTCACCAATATGAGCATTTTTAAAAACAAAAACCTGACGAGCTGAGGTGAGAGGAACTGTCAGAGATATGACGAGACTGTGTGTGTGTGTGTGTGTGTGTGTGTGTGTGTGTGTGTGTGTGAGGAATACTGTGTTACTTTATAAAGAGTGTGAGCTTCAAATGCAATGACAGAGGTCAAAGCTGCACAAGCTTTTAATAAAGCCTGTAGATATTGCAACAACAATATTGGCGTCACGTAAGCATAATCGGCCAATCGGTGTGATGGATATGTTAATAAACTGAAAACAGCTGTTTTCTGTGTGGAGGTGGACCATCTTTAATTTAAAGTTAAATATGTGCATGTTATCATACGGTGACTTAAATTGTGTATAATTTTCGCTTGAGTCAGTCTCCATAAGTCCCCATGTCCAAATGTCCAACTTCACAGCAGAAATAAACATGTTTACAGCCTGGTACAAAAAACAGTTTTGGTCTCTGTAGCTAATTTCCCCGTTCATGACAACTGTACTGAGGGTGAATTTATATACAACTCACCTGTTCACATTATATTAAGGCGTAAAGTTATGCAGGGTTAAGAGCGTGGACGCTTTGATTGACAGGCGGAGGCAGTGCATACAACATGGCGGCATATGTTCAGCTTCAGAAACCAGTGGGTGTCACCTCTCATGGTCTGTCCATTCTTTATACTGTCAGCTATTAACGCAGCCAGCCGGTCACATGCAAATCCCGGGCCGGCCAGCTGATCTTGCTTCTTTTTGGTTGCTCACTATTTCCATTCAAGAGACTTCACAGACGTCTGAAGACTTTCACATTCCCTGGATTCCATCTCTAGATTGCCCACCCCACATCAATCCCACTGTTCAGATCGACTCCCCCACAGCCCTGATGAACAGTTACAGAAAATGGATGGATGGATCTCCTCTCCCTAAAACATCAGACTGTTTGGTCCACTGATTGGATAGATTCAATTGAAATGTCAAGAATATAAAATAATCCTGAGGTTGTGGCGTCTTAGCCTGCAGACAGATGTTTCCAAATAGTAAGGGAAGAATACGGAGGTGACCGAGGAGGACAGAGTGGGATCAGAGTGGGACAGCCACACTGTATTTTCTGTTTGTCTGAGCGTGTCCAAAACAGAAAACAGGAATGTCAGCATCTTGGAGTGTAAGCCTAGCCAGTGTGTGTGTGTGTGTGTGTGTGTGTGTGTGTGCACATGTTGAAGTAAAGTAGATATAAGAGTCATCTCCCTCCTGCTGTCCGTCCCGTGCTGCTGTTGGGCGCTTCTCTCTAATAATAATTGATTCTAATTCCTTTCCACAAGAGTGCACCCATCTGCAGCAAAGTCCTCTATCAGTTACAATTATCCCACAGTTACCATGGGCTGCATTGCAAGCGTGTGTGACCTACTCACCCCAAGTGGTGCAAAGGCATGTGCGAATATCACAGTGCATGTGTGAGCTCGTGAGAACGAGGCATCATGTGAGCGTGTCCTCCGGGACATCGAATCCATGACAAATCATCCCGATGGAATCAGCACCACGTCAGTGAGTCTGTGTGTGTGTGTGTGTGTGTGTGTGTTTTAAATTTGGAGCTTTGTGTAATATGTCACATACTGTGTAGTGTAACCCCTCCATAACGCATTCGACACAAATTCAAACCCCACAATATGAATCATCCTTCTATTCTGGAGAGGTGCAAGTGGACTGCACCATCTCGCCACTGGGGGACAGCAGTAAATCTGGCAATAGAGAAGGAAGAAAATTGGCTGGCTGCTAAAGAAAACCATCCTACACAACCTTGATTTTGTCTCCCACGTCAAAGATGTCAAGTTGTCCGAAAAAATATTTGCGACTGAGAGGAAAAAAAAAAAAAAAAACAGAGCCTGCGCGGTCTCACATCCCCGAGGACTCTTAAAGCCCTGAAGCCTTGTAGATCTGTGATGATAGCTGCACACACACACACACACAGTGTGTGTTTGATGGTGGTGTTGTGGTTTAGTGTGTGCAGTCTTGACTGACAGGATCTTGGCGGTTCAGCAGAAAGGGACACGGTGACAGGAGACATGCAAGGAGACCTTTGGAGAGCAGAGGGACGGGGCTGCTGATGGGAAGTTCAGCTCTTTTCAAAGAGTCGTCTCTTTTGAGAGACTCCCTTCATTTAGCGTCACTCATGGTCTTCTATATTCGCCTAATTTAGCAATTATGAATGGTTTGTGTGCCAGTTAGCAATGAAATCCTTATTTTGATGCATTTTCTTCACCTGTGCAGGTTTCGTTGTTGGCGGATATTTTCATTTTTACAAATCCTGCACTCACTTGTGGTCTCCAGTCTGCTTCTTTTTTTACTTTTCACTCATTTCTTCACTTTTTCTTCACCCTCTCCGGCCCGTACCACTACACTTACAGCCTTTTTTTGGAGTGTCTGTCCACCCCCTTCCTTCTTTCACATAATGGTATGATCTTCGTCTGTCCTCTCTTGCCATTGGCCCCCATGGTGTGTCTATCATCAAAATAAAGTCCCGTCCATGCCTGCATGGATTCTGAGCAGGAGCGGCTAAAGAGTCGGCTCTTCCCGCTCTGTTCACTGTGAAGAATCGGCTCTTCGAGCCGGCTCGTTTGCAAACGACACATCACTATGAGGGACGCTCCATTCCACACCCAATCCTCTCTTTTCTCTGACACCTCATCTCTTGTTTCTCTGCATCATCCTCTTTTTGACTTTGCGCCGCGTGTCCTCTGTTGGAGTTTATGTAACATATGTGTTTTATTTATTGTGCGTGTGCATGTTGTGTAAAGCTGACTTGTGATGGCGGCTGGCTGAGACTTGCGCTGGTTGCAGCAGCAGAAAAGAGATAAAGTGGGGCTGTGTTTCCCGGCAGTGTTGCAGATTTATCTCCCTCTGCTTACAGCTCTGATTTTACTGCCCATCCACTATAGCCTCCACTGGATCCCATCTCTCTCTCTCTCTCTCTCTCTCATCTCCCACTTGCCACTAGGGACCAGCCTCTCTCTGTGCACGTTCTGGCTACCATAAATCTGCCGTGTTGCTCCATAAAGCTGCTTAGGGCATGACTCAACAAATATTAAGGAAGAGGAGGATAAATAAATAAAGCTAAATAAAACAGAAACTCTCGTCTGGAGGGAGAGAGACAACTTTTCTGCACACAAAATGGAGCCCGGCTGTAAAATATTTACCTCTGTGTCTCTGGGTTTAAGACACTGCTGGGAGTCTGTGGGGGCTCGCTGCACGACATCACACATCCTTCCTCGTTCTCTCCTCCTCTGCCTCGCCTCTGACTCTCTCTCTCTTTTTGACACGGTAGTGCCGAGCCCTTATGTCGCCCATTAGAGAGGGAACTCCACTGATTTACACATCCGGATCAGTTTCCGAGTCCTGATTAGTCAGTTTTATAATATCTTCTGTGGCACTTGAGGGAGTTTTGTTAAGCCTGAAAAATAACTCCAGCGATGTCGCCTGATCTTGGCACGAGCCTGGAGAGAAGCTGCTTTACAAACCGAGCGCATAGAGACTGAAAAACATTTCCATTTACCAGGCATGCATGGTTTCACCACTGACAGCTTAAAGAATGGACCGCCGCCATCTTGTCTTTTCATACTTCTTCCACCTCCTTGCTATTCTACGTGGATCATCAGCGGACCTGAGGCGGGCCGAATGACGCCTGGTTGCTCAAACAAGCCATCTGTAAAGACACCCAGCTGTCAATCAAAGCGTCCACGCTCTTAATCCTGCATAACTTTAAGCCTTAATATAATGTGAACAGGTGAGTTGTATATAAATTCACCCTCAGTACAGTTGTCATGAACGGGGAAATTAGCTACAGAGACCAAAACTGTTTTTTGTACCAGGCTGTAAACATGTTTATTTCTGCTGTCTAACATGGGGACTTATGGAGACTGACTCACTTCTGGAGCCAGCCTCAAGTGGACGTTAGAGGAACTGCAGTTTGTGACACAGCCACAGAGGTTGCTGCTTGGGTTTAAACAAAGATAATTATGGGAAATGTAGGATCCAGAGTTTTAGAGTTTGATTAATTTACTTTGGACTAGATTATTCACACAGGAGGAGCCGACAGAGAAAAACCTTTCAACAAAATCCCAGAGAAATCAAGACAGAGACAAAGAAAACACACGTGAGGCCGTGCCTGTCCGTTTGCCAACAGTAGCAATTTTTCTTACTCTCGATCAGCCAACGCGTTTTAAATCAACTACCTGGATTCCAACAGTACGAGCTGGAAGACAAAAGGCGACTCCTCAGTGAGTCTCTTTTTCTCTCTGACACAAACTCATCCAATCCCTCTCCGCCTTTCCAGACCTCTCCGTCTTGTCCGATCGGCTTCACCGCGACAGACACATAAGCCATTCCTGGAGCGTCGAGCGCCATGTGGACAGCGGATGTGCCCAGAAATCAAGCGACATGCTGTCACGGGAAAAAAAAAAGAAAACAAACAAACAAACACAAGCACACGGACAGAATCACTCACTCGTGCACACGCACACGTGTTAGGCCCGTCGTGACCCCACGTCAAAGAAGACAAACAACAGCGACGGAAAGCAGCCGCCCTTCCATGTGGCGGGGCAGCGTATGGAACCCTGGCACCATATGGGCTCTTCATTGTTGACAAAACAGCCTAGGGGACATTAGCACCCACCATTTGCATATACGGAAAACACTTTTTACAATTGTGTTTTTTCTCTGACAAATAAAAAGTGCCATCATCAATCTGTGCTCGGCGCCTGGAGGTGTGTTGGAGAGGGTTTCCTGTCGTTTTGGAGAATGACACAGATCGCACTGACTGCCGCTGGAGGAAATCCCAGGATGCTCTTACCTAGCTGCAGCTCCATGTTGCTAATCTTGTTTTCGGAGGGGAACAGGATCTTTGGCGGCTTGTCGGTCAAAGGAGCTGAAAAAGGAGAAAAGAGACAATTTGAATACAGTGTGGTAAAAGACCGACCGACGACACAGGCAGGCTGAATATGTCACGATGTATTTAGGAGTTAATCTGCCTCCTTTTCTAAATGAAGACGTGCTCCTTGTGTCTTTGCAGACACTTTGCTCTCTAGTGTCTAGAAACCTTGGGATGCATTCATCTGACCTACTTCTAACCATAAATTAATCACTGCTTTGCCAAGAACATGCCATCATTTAATCTGCATGAGTGTTAGGTATTTGAAGAGCCATCATGGAGTGTGTGTGTGTGTGTGTGTGTGAGAGGGGGAGCAGCTGATGCTCTAATGATGCTAATCATCCATACGGAGGATGTCAGACCTGCTGCTGAAGTCCTTCCTCTGGGGAATGCTAGAACAAGCAGCGGTTTTATTGTTGTTAAAAGCGTTTGTGTGTTCTGCTTCTTCAGGATGGAAAGGAGGTTAGGAGAACAGGAGCGAGGTCTTGTATGTACATGACCAACTGTGACATGAGGGGGGGGGAGATGGAGGGGCTGTGTGATCACGTGGTACCCAGAGAGACAGAAACAACCTCTGCAATACTTTTTAATCACAGCTTGATACGACTGAGCTGCTGCAGCGGTGCAAACAGACGCTGCATTATAAGGGGGCTTCTTAACTATACAGTACGGCTGGATTTCAAGGTTTTCAAGGATTTCAAGTATCTCTGGGTCTTTTTTTACGAGTGACGGGCGTGAGATGGGTTGGTGCGGCGTCTGCAGTACTGTGGACGCTGTCGTGGTTCAGAGTGAGCAATCACCTATACTCATGAGCTTTGGGTAGTGACTTAAAGGGTGAGAGACAAGGGGCCTGCATGAGTTTCCTCTGCTGGGTGTCCAGGCTCAGCCTCAGAGACAGGGTGAGGAGCTCGGACATCCGAAAAGAGCCAGCTGAGGTGGTTTGGGCATCTTATCAGGATGCCCTGCGGGCACCTTCCTTTGGAGGTGTTCCGGGCACGTCCAACTGAGAGGAGACCCTGGGGCAGACCCAGAACCCGCTGGAGGGACTACATATCTCATCTAGCCTGGGAACGCTTCGGGATCCTCCAAGAGGAGCTGGAACGTGCAGCCTCAGTTTATTCATGAATGTGTATTCATATTTTTGATCCAGCACACCAAACTCTCCTTCCACATCGAGGTCTTGATGCAGAACAAAGTGCAAATTCCTCCGGACCAGCTCATGTGTCGGATTTTAGTGGCACTTTGTTATATTTAAGGAAATATCTCCTCGTGTGTGTGTGTGTGTGTGTGTGTTGCCAGTGTGCTTGAACGCTCTCACGTTTTTTGTTTTTGAGCTGTCAGTTTTTCTGTGAGTGCATTCACTCCGGACCGACCACAAACACCGTCAACGTCGTCACCGTGACAAGTTGTGACTAAGTCAGTGACACGCTCGCGGTGTCGCTCGCGCTTATTTGCCGAGATTTCTCAAAGTTTGCAAATAAAAGAGCGGAGGTTGATGAAACATACAAACATCCATTGACACTCCTAACACACTGTTTCTCTGCACGTTGTCCATTCAAACCTATGACACCGTCTTGTTGCCGTGGCATTACATCATGAGGAAGAATTGGGGCATGTTAAGCTCATTATAAGCCACATTTCTCTGCTAGCGAGCATGACGCGTGGAATCTCTTCTTCTTTATTACTATGAATGCAGAACTCGACCTTTCTAATTATACCAACGTGCTCATGAGCCTGAAGACAAACATGGAGTTTAACGCTGGTTTGATATAATCATATGTAGGCTTGCAGGTACATCTCTGTGTACAGTGACCTGCATGTGTTTATTTATGGTAATGACTATTTTACAGCAGGTCAAATAAGAAGATATGACCTTTGTGACAAAGCGAGCACACACACTGCGTACAGGCATGTGCACTAAGGAGGCAAACACTAATTCTGAACTTCCTAAATCAGCTATAAGGAAAAAGAAAAAGCTTTATTGAATAAAACCGAGGCAGCTCCCCACAGCGGACCTCTCAGGCACATCTAATTATTTTGTGGAGAGTTTCCAAAGGCGGCTCATTCAGGCCAGTTTGTAGCACGGTGCTTTCATTAAGATGTTTCTTTAGAGTGTCCTCACAAGCCCCTCTCTTCTTTAGCCTCATTATAAGAGCACTCTAACAAGCACTTTGAAAGCCCTGCTCTGTTTTTGGTGTCTGTATTTTCAGGGAGGAACAAGCCAACGCGATGTTGCCGAGCTCACTCACTCAGCGCGCTGATGTCTGAGTAAAGTGCGTGGTCTTGTAAAGTGCCTGGGTTTAAATCTGCAGGGTAACAATTACTCGTGCTGTCAGAAAGAAGTGCTCATGTGAGGAGATGTTGACTTTATTATGTGCTGATATGAATACAATATGCTCAGATGTAGCACCTGCTGGTATGTAAATAATGACAGAGACGCGGTGACATCTATGAGAGGGGCGGTCACGGGCTTTTAGGCACAACTGTTTGCACTGTTAATAGGTAATCACAGCACAAATTACACTAGATACTGATACAATTTTAATTACATATCAAACTGCTATACATAATTACACAACGGGTGATCCTATAGCCAATTATGCACTGGCAAACAAATGAGGACAAGCTGTGTATGGAGACGAGAGAGGGGAAGCAGATGTGGTAAGGAGAGCACAGATAGGAGCCGGAGTGAAAAAGGGAAAAGTGAAGCAGTCAGGAAACATGCTCCTCCTCGTCCTGGCATGCTACACTTGCTTCTAAAAAATCTCATTATCTTAATTACCGTTCCTTTATGGGAAATACATCAATTATCGTGGTTCGGGAGGGGGCAGCGTTTAAAAAAACGTGGAGGATTGGGAACACCTCCTAACAAAAGGAAAGAGTCTCTGATTGCCATTACCAGGCAAAGTCTGGAATTAAGCAACCGTAGACATAAACAGGCAATTAAACACGCGAGTGCTGTTAACTTAATGAAAGGTTGTGAGAGCATCATATGAAAGGAAATGGATGTCTCACGTCTCTTTATTCTATAAAACGTTCTGCCATCAGGTAGAAAATACTTTCACCGCTGTACCTGCTACTTAAAAAGACGCGTTGAACAAAAAACAAATCATGGAGTTGAAGGTCAAAGATAACTTGAATAGATTTTGGTCGCCCAGGAGCCAGTCGGTGTTCAGTGTCTTCATAAAGGACACTTTGACATGTGGACAGGAGGAGGTTGGGATTGCAACCAATGAGAGTGAGAGTGAAAATATGCAACACTGGCTGCTGCCATGTTGGCTGTACTGCTTCTTCTGCCCCCCGGCTAATCTACAGAGCTGAGGCGGAGCTGAATGATGCATGATCTGAATGATCTGTAACAGCGTCCACCTGTCAATCAAAGCGTCCCCGCTCTTAATCCTGCATAACTTTAAGCCTTAATATAATGTGAACAGGTGAGTTGTATATAAATTCACCCTCAGTACAGTTGTCATGAACGGGGAAATTAGCTACAGAGACCAAAACTGTTTTTTGTACCAGGCTGTAAACATGTTTATTTCTGCTGTCCAACATGGGGACTTATGGAGACTGACTCACTTCTGGAGCCAGCCTCAGGTGGACGTTAGAGGAACTGCAGGAACTCCTGAGCCGCAGTGCCCCACAGAATAAAACTTTGAGCTGGAGCTATGAGCATACATTTACATTTTGCAGCAGCTGCAGCTTTGCTAGTCAGGGAGTTGGTTCCAGTTGTGTGAACTCTCCTCGATGATACTGTGTGAAACATCCTGTGTTCATTTCTGTCTTTACTGCAGAAGAGCTCAGTGGCTGCTCTGGTATGTTTGTGCAATCAATGATTCACCTTCAGAGCACTGATGTCTGAGCACCCTCAGGGCAGAAGCATCGTCTATTCTGTGGAGCAAACCAGGCTGGATTCATCTGAGAAGGTGACACAACACAAACCTTTAAACTCCTCACACACCACATGGCAGCTGCCCTGTAACAGGATTCTACTGTACATGTAGGAAGAAGCGTAGAATTGCAAGCATGTTTAAAAGACGTATGCGTCCCTGTGAGTAGGTTTTAAGTGTGTGTGTGCAGGCCTACAGTACATTATCCACATTAACGCAGTGGGATTGTGTAGATAGAAGCTTCGTGATCACTCATCCACAATCCCATTTCTGCTTGGTGGCAGAAAAGCTCAGTGGACTTTCCAGATGGATTATTCTGGGTGACTGACTGTAGGGAAACGGCAAATTAATGAATTAAGGATGGAAGCTGAGATACTTGGATCACTGGGCTTTTTCTGTTACTCATTCAATTCATAGAGATGTGTGTGTGTGTGTGTGCAAAAGAGAAATATGCTGATGGCAAACTGGTGACAAAGGTCAAAATAAGAACAAATAAAATGTAGAATTAGTGGAACATGCAGGACATGGGAGTGTAGGCACTTATACAGGCACAGCGTCCGTCCATGCAGTCATGGTGACGGACATTCACACACACATTCATGCATGGACGGCCACACACACACACACACACACACACGTGAAGTTGGGAACACAAGCCTGCATTGTGCTTTGCTCTCAGGAAATTGGCTCCCAAAGGTTTTCAGTATTTTTAACCAACAAAGGGAGAAAAGCCGGAGAAGAAAAGCAAAAAAAAAAAAAAAAAAAAAGACTTGAGCAAAACACAAAGTCCTTGTGAGTCTCTCAAGCCTGCTAAGCTTGACTAGAGAAGTCTCGGTTCTCCTCTACGGCTGGCAGACTCCTATATTGTACCGCAGGAGATCACCATATATTAACAGTGACCTTCCTCTGTACAGTTGTCACCTTTGAGCCAGTTTCATTACATTCCTGATGGTGCAATAACCATCCTGTATGATTCCCTTATAAAGTCACCTCAGAGTATACAGAATTCAATTCCAGACCCGACCATTTCCCACATGAGAGAGGCTGAGCAGGGGAGCTGAATGGTGTCATCCAGAGGAAGCTAATAAAAGCAGTTATATTCATCCCAAACCACATCACGCTCCCCCACTGTCCACCACTGTTGTGCTCTCTCTCTCTTTCTAAGAGCCTCTGGCAAAGCTGAAGTACTTCACCATCAAAGCAACAGGAGGGTGTATTCTATCCCACAAATATCGGCAGACAGGTTCCTGCATCAGAGTCACCAGCACCGTGCAGTGGCCATCATTATTAAAGGGGAAAACAATCGGCTCCAGTCTGCGCCAGCCGGGCCGGTCGAGCTTTTCCCCGATTCAGCAGCTCTGATGATGGAACGCGGCGGCGATCAAGCTCCTCAAAGTTGGATCGTAGCCGCGGGGCCTCAATAATCCATATATCCGTGAAGTAATTAAAAGCCGGTGCCGGCACGTCAGTGATGCTAACTAACCAACAGGAACTACGTTTGACAAAAAGAAGCAGGAAACAGTTAGATAAAAGACACAGAGCGGAGGCTGAGAAATGTCGTATTGATTGCTGTGGGTTTACCATGATCCTGCCCTCTCTGCCACATGCATGTAGCTGTACACGTGCACATGGCTCCATTTCTCAGTCCAGGTGTCTCCTTGGACAGGTGAGCCGTGCGCAGGCTTCCCCCTCCTCACACACTTATCAATTAACCAAAGCGTCTTCCTGAGTCAGACTTCAAGAGGATGCACAAAAGTAAGCTGAGGAAGTGTGCGCGCCTCCACACAGTATAATAATGTATTATTCTCTACTTAAAAAAAGCAACCTCATTAAGACAGTCTTAATTTGTTTTTTAAGACTCTTAACAAGGATTACAGTTTATGCAGGTTGATAGAAAAGCTTATATTCACAGTAAGAGGCTCAATTAAGCAGACGAGGAACGCGAGCCATGTCTGAAATGAATGAGGCACATTTTATGGGTCTGTTGTTTACAGAGTGGTGGACAGGAAGTCAGACTGGAGATTAATGGTTTGTCCCTGAGCATCAGGAAAAATGTAAACACTTGTGTGCATGGGTGCACGTCCACACACACACACACACATAAATGCAGTGAGTGTGTGTACAGAATAGAATAGTGACACTTTGATGACCGGGCTCTGTTCAAATGACAACAATGACTTTGTCCTCAGATTTAATTAAACTAAATGGAAGCAATTACACTGATAAAGCGAGTACAGTACAGTTACACGTGCACACAAACACGCCGCTGTAACACACCACACACACACACACAGAACAACACACAGTCCTCAGGGATCTTGTTTTAATCGGAGTGTAAAGCTGAAGGTCATGGGAGCTTGGGCGCTATTTTGGTCTGTAGGTGCAGCAGCACCTATGGATGGGTGAAGGTGAACATAGTTTAGAGGGTGTGGTGGTGAAGTCATTGTAAGTGGCTCCATCGTATCTTTAGCAGTGTTTACGTCACAGTTCATGAAGTGCTGTGACGCACACGGGTTGGATTGATCTGATGTCTCCTCCATAAACTCATAACGGACCCGTCTGATGTGCAGCGGTGCACAGATTTACTTTGTGTAGCAGCCTGGTGTCATTTACAGGTTATCTAATGAAGGTAAACACAGTGCACGCCGTGCGTAATGCTCCGCGCTCTGTCGCGGCTCATCTTAAATTGGAGGCAAGGACAAACTCTTCATTCGTTGTAAAAGCAGCTGTGGACAGCAGACTCGTATTCGTTCAGAGATAAATGCAGACTGATTTATGGACGTCGCTGCTTTAACCACTTTAAAAGTTCTTTTTAAATCAGACTTCCAAACTCTGAGACTGGCGGGCCTCCCTGCAGACAAAGGTTGTGTAGTTTCACTCAATTCTTAGATGCTTATAAGATCCTGATTGTTCATTTATCAGTCAAATATTGTTGTTTGACAGACTGTACCATACACACAGCATTTATTAGTTCATGACTCTGGGAAAGTGTGAAGTTTATCTCTTTAACCAAATCACACACACTAATGTAAAAGGTTTTCCTTTCCATTCACTGATCCTCTCCTCAGACTGCTTGGAGCCTCCCTGAGGAGATCCCACTTTGAAAAGAAACCCTCAGATTTACTTGAGACACATTTTCCAACGACCAACTCACTTTGCGCCGCCTCATTTGAACAAATCTCCCAGATGTCTTTGCAAAACACCACACACACGGGCGGTTTCAAGGTCAGGAAAATACTTCACCGCTCGTGCTGGTCGTATTCTGTCGTGTTACAGTGTGAGCTGCCAGATTGCTCCATGCAAACAACATGCACACGGAGCAAAGACTCAAGAGGCAGGAGTTCAGAAAAGTTCTTTGAATGTGACTTTATAGTCATACGACAAAGACATGAGAAAACCCAGTGAACCCTCTGTGATGAGCACGGGAGGGAACTGTGTCTACGTCTAAACTCAAGTGATGTCTGCATGTTTGAGGAGCTCTGTGCACTCGTGCATGTTTATATGGACGTACTGGGAGAAAAGTAAAAACTACAAACAGAGAGCAAAAGAAAGAGAGGAAGAATGTGAGGATGCGTGTGTGCACCCGTGATGGAATTCAAATTTCAAACGAGACGGCATAAACAGGAGGGCACAGGCTCGAGCAGGGAGCGTCTGCCTGTGCTTGTTTTATGAGTAAGCGCCGTACGTTACTGCCTCTGGGACCTTGGATGGATATAAAATGTGAAGGAGGAGAAGGAGGAGTGATGAAAGGAGGACAGGGACGGGTGGAGGTGGAGGGGGGTAAAGAGAACCTGATGAGCAGGAGAAGATCCTGGTGCTCAGAGTGGGTCTGCCTGAACCTGCTGCTGATGGAGTACAGACACGTCAGCAGTGTGTGTGGGTGTAGCTCACTCCTTTCATCTGTCTCTGGCTGTGCTCTGTTCTTAACCTCTCGCTGTAGCACGGACTGATAGTTTCTTTCATTCTGTCTCATACTGAGAGGCCTGTCCCTCTCTCCCCCACCGTCATCCTTTCATTTCTTTGTTGTCGTCCTAGAATTGGCCCCGCTACGTCTCAGCAAACCTCTCCAACCTCTTTCCCCCCCGTGCGCTCAACCCGGCCTCCTTCCCTCGCTCTGTGCAATGCATCTTGGATAATATCACTGTGAACTGTAATGTTCTCCAATGGGTCCGGTGTGCACTACACTGTTCTTCCATTAGAGCTCAGCTCACAGACAGCGTGTATACATTCAATAATGCAGGTCAGTGCTTAACGTCTGCCAGTGTGCAACATCAGCATACACCCGGTTACAAGGTGTAGCACACGTGCACACACACACACACTCATGCAGTACACACACCTTCCTGTCAGTGCCAGATAACAGAACGCTGTGGTGGTTTGGCGATAAAGCCATTCCTGCTAAATGAAAGAGTGAAATGTACAACGAACACACCTGTGTGGAGCCAACGCTGATAAGCGGAGCGGGGAATCGACAAGGGAGACACGCGACACTCAGCGTTTTCAGACGAGGCTGATACTGACCATCAAACCCTATAGTAGGCGATGAAAGAGGATTAAGCTCTGTAATCAGCGCCGATCTCCGTGGGGTATTCAGAGGGAAGCCCTGGTGGCCCGGCGTCCATTCTGTTACTCGGTCAGAGCAGGAGGACAAGGCTGACCCAGTCAACTGCAGGGGAGAGCCAAAGCAGGTGGATACACACACCTGAGGGACAGGATTATCACAGTGCTGGCACATTACAACCAGCACGTGCAGCGTATAATCCCACTGGAAGGGTGTGTGTGTGTGTGTGTGTGTGTGTGTGCCAGCCTCGGGTCGGTCCAGGTGTGTAAACACACTGGCGGTGCCGGTAGGGCTTCAGCTGGGGTGACACCCACAGGGCTGAGATTTACATGAAGCGACTGAGGAACAGATAGGCGGCCTGCAGGGTCACCTCGCTGCCATCTGCTCCATCGGCTCCCTTTGACCTTTCTCACAGAATCCACTGCTCCTGCTCATCTGTGTCCTCTGTGCACTGTGATGAATGTGCACGGTAACAACATGCACAGTCTACATCACGGTAACACCACTGTGCTCTACGCGACATCTGTGATGTCCTGATAACAGGCATGGTGTGCTGCTCAAACACTGTTACAATTAGAGATAAAATGATATTGTTTAACAGAACGATGTCAGTGTCAGCCTGCCTGATGCTGATCATCTGAATTAGATACAAATAATATTCTTCAGTTCTGCATCAAATGCAGAAGTGCTTGTGCTCTTGTGGCTGCAGAAGCGAGGAACCTCACAGATTGTGTTGCTATGGCCTCTAATGGATCCAACTCATTTTCTTTTTCTGTATCACGTGATATTTTGAAATAATTCTCATAATTTCCTGTGTCTGTAAATTTGGAAATAAATGTTCCACATAGTTTTGGAATTTTTTTCTTTTTACTCTAGGTGGCCGTACACGGTAACTTCTTTGACTTTGATTTGCAGCCTGAAACTGAAACTTTAGAAAAAAGTTTTATTATATCCACCAATAACATCCCAGGGTTTCAATGAGTGCCTATAAAGGGTTAAAATGAAATAAACATGTTTACAGCCTGGTACAAAAAACAGTTTTGGTCTCTGTAGCTAATTTCCCCGTTCATGACAACTGTACTGAGGGTGAATTTATATACAACTCACCTGTTCACATTATATTAAGGCTTAAAGTTATGCAGGATTAAGAGCGTGGACGCTTTGATTGACAGGTGGGTGTCTTTACAGACGGCTTGTTTGAGCAACCAGGTGTCATTCATCCACCGATGATCCACGTCTTTGCCCATTTTTAGATCAGCCGCGAGGCGGAAGTGGCAGGACTGGTAACATGGCCGCTCTTCAGAAACATGTGGGTGATGTCACGTACACTAATATTTTAATTTTTAATTATTGAATGACATCATGTTCACTTATATTCTATATCCTCTGCTGTCATAGGGGCAGTTGTCTTTGTTTGTTTGTTGCAGCAGCGTTTCTTTGCCGCCCTCTCTCTCCAAAATGAGACTTTCATGTCACCCACAACATTAACCAGGCTTCAGATCGACATTTAAAGAAATGAGTAAAGCTTTCCATTAACATCTTATACAGTGTCACATCATATTTTGTCAACTCGGAACTGATCTGTCATAATGAGAAGCCTCTCTGCTTCTCCAGAGTGAACTACCCCCAAAGTTTAAATGCTTTAAATTCAAACAACAGTAGTTGGTTTTCACATTGTCGCATTGTCTGGCTGTCATAACGTCATTCGTTGCTGCCAAGATGTGATCTAGAGTTATGCGGTCCCCGCAGTACATCTCTGATGGTTAATTCTCTTATAGGATCGTCATATTTAAGTCACATGTTGGAGGGTTGGACCTCTGCATTTGTAACATGTTCCTGCCACGCCATGCAGACACCACTAGTACTAATCTCTCCTTAGACAGTCACCCAAATTAGATTAGAAATACTTTATTAACCCCAAACTGGGAAATTGCACTGGTTATGAAATTGGTTATAGTTAAATGAGAGTTAATATTTACATCCACATGTGCATGTTTTAATTTAACACTCTGAAATGAGGAATTTCACATTTTAGACTGAACATCTATTAGTTCATTTTTTGTTTCTGCTTATCCTGATCAGGGCTGTGGGTGGCTGGAGCCTATCACAGCTGACACTGGGTGAGAGGCGGGGACCCGGTTCATCACAGGGTGGAGTGACCGTTTAAATGGATTTTTTTTATAAACTGGGTTCGGGAATAAGGGCCACACCTCGTACTCATTCAATTTCCGTTCTCCACGTACTTAAGCACTCCTTTTCCGTCCACTCCTTCTTTGACGCTGCTGTCACATCCCCCCCCAAACCCTCTTTCTCGCTTTGTCTTCCCTTTTCTCGTCTCCATTCTCACACAGGAACCAGAGTCTCCATCCCCCCAGGTTCCCTCCAGGATCCCTCCCATCAACCTCAGGACCACTCTACCGATGGTCCCGCCTCATCCCTCTCACCTTTCCTCCCCTCATCCCTTCCTCGCTCCCTCCCTTCATCCCTCATCCTAACATCCCTCATCCTTTGCCCGATCTGAAGCCCTCAGAAGCAGAGCGATGTCCCACAAAGATCCACAGTTGTCTCCTGTAGTACAGAACATTTTGTTGATTGAACTGCTGGGCATCTTCGTTTCTTTCTTTTCTTACATAACACATTTGTTTTCCTTTTTCATCTCCATTGCACTGCAGTGAAATGTTTCCTACAGTAACTCCTACATACCGAGAGACGCTCGCTGAAGTAAAAATGCTTCCAAGCGAGAGAGACGGCATTGTTTCAGGAGGGCCGCTCAATAAAACGTCACACTTTATGGGAAACTGCAGTTTGTGTTTCTTTTAACTATGACCACAATCCTTACTGTTACCATGACGATGAAGCTGCCTTAACCTTCACAAAATACTTATTTTAACCAAACCTGATTTTTTGTGCCTAACCTGAACCAAACTTATTGTTGTCACCAAGTGGCAAAAAACAGGAAACCATCGAGTGGCCACTTGAGGCTGGCTCCAGAAGTGAGTCAGTCTCCATAAGTCCCCATGTCCAAATGTCCAACTTCACAGCAGAAATAAACATGTTTACAGCCTGGTACAAAAAACAGTTTTGGTCTCTGTAGCTAATTTCCCCGTTCATGACAACTGTACTGAGGGTGAATTTATATACAACTCACCTGTTCACATTATATTAAGGCTTAAAGTTATGCAGGATTAAGACGCTTTGATTGACAGGTTGATAGCATTACAGGTGGCTTGTTTAAGGTGTCATCACATGCTCTGTCCATTCTGTATACTGTCACTGGTTGTCACATCATAAACTGTTGTATTCTGTCGTGTAACTCACAGTTTGTGTCGGTATATTCAGTAATAAAAGCAGCAGAGGTATTCTCATAGCCAGACACAAACAAATACTTTGTTCTAGCATGAGTGGCCACACTAATGGTCACACACTCCCCCTCCTTGATGTTCGAGCCATTACAGAGTGTGTCCGTGCCAGATTCTAATTAGAGATTCAGCTGTCTCATCTGCGGATCATGACTCGAATACACAGACATACATTAACATAAATACTGTACACGCATTCAAAAAACACACGCAACCAACCTGCACACCCAAACGGGCTCTGTGTACAGTAAGCAAACATATTGTTACACGGGCTCTCTCACTGCAGAGCTGTGATCATTAGCATGACACCACTGACGGTTTTAAACCGGCTCTGAGCTTCGTTTCAGCCACACAACGCGGCGCCAGGGTGAGATCTGCAAATCATGTGTTTGTTTGCTTCCCCCCTTATTCCAAAAGCCTAACGATGCTCTTCTCTCCCAGCTTTCTAAGACAGATGGAGATCATTAGCTCCTCTCACCCTCCTCTCTCCCCCTCTCCACTCTCTCCGATCTGTCATGTCTAAACCACAGGCGCTCTTTGTCTCGCCTTTTCACTCATCCCCTCCTCTGTCTGCCCCTCACTCACTGTCTCTGTCCATCTCCCTCTACACAGATTTATATCTAAAGGTTTCAAACTCCGGCAGAATCTTACAACTTTAACAAGTGCTTCATCACTCCTGTCAGATGTGGTTACAGGAGTCATGACACACGCTTCCTCAGACAGGAGGAATTGATGAGAAGCCATTAGACTCTGCTGGTCCTGGAGTGAACGGGACAGGCTCCACATCACCGCATCCTTCTACTTCTTGACGTAGAAGCATGGACACCGGCACTTCTTTAGACGTGTGTCAGACAGGCCGAGGCACAGCAGCTGCACACGTGTGAAGAAAGTTTAGTGCAGAAAACTTTGATGACAGATGTTAAAACATCGTACCCTAAACCTAACCACGCCTAACCCGAGCCGCTTCGTCTCTGGCTGACCACAGATCCTAACGTCTCATCCATCTCATCTTTTGTACGTTGGACATCCTCGTGAACATGATGCCTCCCAGACAGTTATCCTAACCTTAACCACTCTGGCGAGATAATAAACCAACTCTAACCTTCTCTCCTATGTGGTGACGGTACACTCGGTGTGGGGTTATCTGGTGGACTGCGATGGTCCATGCACTGCCTTTGGCTCTCGATACCCCAAACTGTGAGAGTCAGCACGGGGAGAGTCAGTGTGATAATCCATGTGAACCCTGACTATGACCATTAGCCGTGTACAATCTGTAACTTGTGAATGAATCTCTGTCGATGATGGTCTCATTATGTCATCATGAGACACATGTGGCTAAATCAAGACCGCATGGTGAGGGATGATGGAGTTTACTGTTACACTGTCTTATAGCGTGCCTGTTTGTAGAACACTGTTGAAAAGTGTTAACAGAGCTCCTGCCGTCCTGGACGCACTGGTGGCCATCTGGACTGAATCCATCACTTCCTCATGCGTGTCCTCTGTGGACCAGACTCATTACAACACCGTGTCTATATCAGGGGCCATTTAGCCGCAACCTGACGAGTGTCAGCTCGATGCTCTTTCAGTTTTGTGTTTGTGATAATTAAAATGTTTTATTATTATTATTATTATAGAACAGTTAAACTAAACAACGGAGAGACATAAATACATGCGGATATCACAAGGTTCAACACTATCAGAACTTCGTACGGTGCACACACAATCTGATGTTATTCTGTCATTGTTCGAGCTGCAGCTGCCACACTCTCTTTAAAACACGCAGTTCAGATTTTGAGCCCCTAGTGACATCACTAACGGGCTCATGAACATATTCCAGAACCAGAACCACCCCACAGGACTGCACTGAACTCAGATTTCCACTTTAACGACAGTTTGTTAGATGAATGTCCGTCTTTGTTTTCAGGGTCTGGCTCTGGTTCTAATGTATACAGTCACGTAAACGGTACGTGTTCTCCGGCATACGCCAAACTCAGGTTGGCACGCCGGGCATCTCATTAGCATTTAAAGGGACAGACACCGAAACCTACCGTCTAAGCACTGAGTGTTACAGACGGGGTACAGAGAGGAATTTTGACCAAAAACATGTCAGTAAAACACCTGGGAAAGGTGTGAACTGGTGGGAAAGGGTTATAACATGTCCCCTTCAATATCTATTAGATTGTGTGGTTTTGATAGACTCCTGTGGCAGGGAAGGAACATCAGTTGCGTGCAGCCATGTTGGCCTGAAGCATCAGATCTCTGTTGTCTGGACTTGTCTGGCCTATCTTCTGCATGAACACTCAGATTTTGGCACATCTTGTGCATGTGTGGCAAAAATATCTGGCTAATAAAAGGTAAGCTGCCGTTTCAGCATGAATAATAATTGGAGGCAACCGCTGTTGCTGAAAAGTTCATGCCAAGGTCAGACTTTAGTATTTGGCTACAGCAGTGGGGTGTTAGTGTTAATGAGGTTTGGAGAAGGTGTCTTTGTTTTAGTGCATATGGCACACACGCACACACACACACACACACACACACACACACTGGTTTCCCCACAGCTATTTGTCCTGGGAAAAGTAGATTTTGGCGAGAGCTTCCATTAAATAATGGAATCACAATTTGTGGCATTCGTCTGTGCGCCAAACCCGTAACACCTCCGAGAAATTCCTTTCTTGTTCTTTTCTGTTTAAAGCCGCTAGCTACAGCTTTTAATAGGTTTATGCAAATGTGAGCCTCCACATGTATTCACAGGTGCATACATGCACTAAACAACGCCCTCACCAGTATTTTAACGTTGAAACCTAAGCTAATAAAAGTAGAGGAGCTGATTGAGTGCTTTGACCTCCCTGGAGTTGGTCTGGGTTAAACGGGTGTAGTCCTGGGCTCTTTTCTCTCTGCTTTTAAAAGCCTGACATGTTCCCTGCAGGACGTCTGACCCTCTCTGACCACAAATCAACCAGCAATTACAACCCTACAGAAAACTGCTCACACACACACACAAACACTACTGCCAGACCAGTGCTGCTGCTGCTGTGTGAACCACAAACAAAAAGGCGAGGCATTGAAAGAGGCAAAGTGTAAAATACTAAGCATGCGAAGCGAACAGAGGAGACGAGCGAGTATGAAAACGTATTCATGTGTCACCTTGTTTTGACCTTTGAGGTGGTAACACCTTCAGTTTAATTATAGAAAACCCCAAAATGTCGTGATTTCATGCCAGCATTCATGGACTCGAAGCGATAAAGATATAGCCCTCCACCAAAATACATTCATCGGAAAGAAAAGGCACCGGGGACTTGAGGTATGACTCTTGTGTCTCATGAATAAGGCTCAGTCTCAGAGGGCCGGAAAGCCCTCCTAATAAGACAGTCTCTTTTTTATTCCACTCGGAATAACTTGCCACAATGCAGGTGAACCCGAGGTGCCGCCCATTCAATTTCCATAGCAACAGGGTTGGCGGCATTGGGCAATAGGGGGTAGTTTTTTAGGGCAGTCTCTGTGGAGGTGGATATCCACCTGAGATCCAACAAAAGTGTTTCTATGCAGGAATGGAATACAATGATCATTAGTATGTTTTAATTAGTGCATAATAAGAACTGTTGTGATTTTGTTGTCTGACAATGAGCCATGTTGAACCGCCATTTCCGTACAGTAGCTCAGAGCAGACAAACCAAACACTGATCTGGATATGGCCTTTTGCTTTTTGTGTGAATTCTTTCCTACATGCTTAAAAGAAGAGGTCGAGGCGTGGGTATTCATTTGGTTGCGATCTGCAGCTTCACTGCTAGGTGCCACTAAACCCGACACACCAGACCTTTAAGATATGAAGACCCAGGTTTTCTCCTAAACTCACCCATCTTAAAATCATCCTGTGCATGTATAATTCACACAAAACTCACACAGGCAACATGCGTCAGTTATGCAAGCCCCCTCAGCACTGCGTCTGCGTGCAAAGACACTCGAGCGGATGTAACCATATCTGCATTTTTTTGCATTTTGGATCCAAACCACTTGTTGGCTTCAAAGCACAGAAACGAAGGGAAACACCGAAGGGTTTGACAGTAATGACTAATTACGGACCAGCGATACAAAGTGGGGCCTCTTCACAGGGAGCCTTTGATGCAGGTGAATCACATCCCAAACATACTTATTAGCAGGAGCACGGGGGGAGGAGAGTGAGGAAGGGTGAGGAAGAGAGGGGGGAGAAATTTGTTCCGCACGTTAGCTGGCATGCTTGGGTGCACGAGAACAGAAGGCTGGCATAATGAATTTTGGCGTGCAAGCGGCTGTTAATGAAATAAAGAACCCCACCCCAACGGAGGTGTGAATGAGTGTGTGCTGCTGAGGTGTGAGGCAGCGGATGAGGGGAAGACGCTGTGAGAGTCAAGTTTGTAGCTAAAGATGAGCGTGCATTTTGTGTTCGCGTGCACTCTTTCAAAGCGAAGAAACATCGTGCGTCTTAACTTCGGATGCTTTAGGAAATATCTGGGACAACAAGGACTTTCTAGCCATGTTGGTTTGATGTTAATTCTGCCTCTTTGTAATCTTTTTGCGTGAGAGTTTGAGGAGAATAGAGACAGCTGCAGCGCTGTCGCAGTCACAAACAAAGCCCAAAGACTTAAAAGGAAAAATGGATCCTGGAAGTTCTTTTGCTCGTCAGTGATGTAGCTTCTAGAAAAACAAACAAAAAAAACACACGGCCGACAAAGCCTCGTTTCTTCATGTTTGGCCTAATAACACAGACGGATCGCGCAAACTTCAGGGTTGAACTTTATGGAAACTTTCTCACCTTTTCTTTATCACTTTACTCTCAGGAGAAGCACAAACTGCCCAGCTTTGTAGGGACTCAATTCATAAATCAAAGCCTTTTGCTGAAACAACACAAAGCACATCTTATTGGAACGCATCAGCCCTGATCCTTCCTTCTTCCTTTGGGGATTCCTGAACGTTGCAGCCGAGCAGACATTCAGCTTAAATTGTTGTAACGGGGTATCGCACACACTGACAAACAGGCGTGAGGTGTAAGTTTATATGCAAGTGACATGCAGTGTGTTCTCAGTAGGCCAGGTGGTGTTTGATGCTCTGATATGATTTCTAAACCCTCTGAAGACAGTCTGTCCCCACCCTCTCAACACGCGTTGCCTAATTGAGTGTTAATTTGGTGCTAATTATGTAACATGTTATCCCAGTGAGACGCCCCAGATGCCACGAGACAAAGGCACGTGGAAGAGTGTGCAGGATTGCAAAGCAAAGCATTTGGCGAAGTCGCAGTGTGAGGACCCGACTGCATCTGCTTCCTGAATTCAATGAGTCACAATGCAGAAAACACACACACACACACACACACACACGCACACACACTCTGCATTAATAAGCATTCGATGAAGCCAAGAAAAACAGTGTGTGTTTTAAGACCGTCCTCACATGAACCACTGAACTGAGTGTTAAACAAACACTCCTCTCTACGAGCAGGACTCTTTAAATTAATCATTCAACAAACACGTCCTGCAAAAGTTCTGCCCCTACATTCAAAATTAAACTTCAAAACTGTGAACGTAATACACACTGACGCTGGCTTCAAGCTGGGGACAGTGCTGTGGAAGCTCCTCAACATGAATATAACATGATGATGAAGAATACCTTTGCTCTTTTATTTATCATAGTCATCCAGCCTTACACAGCGTACAGTATAAGGCTGTGTGACTATGATAAAAGAATTATGTCAGACTGAAAGTTAAATATATATTGTGTTTGGTGGAGAGAGTATCAGAGGTTCGGTGCTTGGTCCTGGATGGTGGTGGTGGAGTCAGCAGGATACAGCATCAGATGAACGAACGGAGGAGGCTGAGGGATGGATGGTGGTGGTCAGTGAGGTAGGAAGGGGTCCTGGTCATGGAGGGCTTTGTGTGAATGTGGAGGTGACGGGGGTGATGTGGTCACGGGACGTACTGGAGGGTGGTGTGCTACAGAGGCAGAGATGTATAAAGTACTGGAGTAAAGGAGTGGAGTAGAAGTACAAGTGCTATATCAAAAAACTGACTTGAGTAGAAGTTGAAGTGTTCTTTAAACACCATACTTAAGTAAAAGTACTAAAGTATCCAAAAAATTTTGTACTTAAGTATTGCAAGTAGAAGTATGTAAAAAATTGCTACTCAAGTACTGAAAGTAAAAGTAAAAGTACTGTTGTTTATATTATTTCAAATATTTATTAAGGCACAACTTCTAATGTTACAGTGTTACAATGTTTATGGTAGAGTTCTGTGATTTCCCATGGTCTGTGAATGCGTCTGAATGAATGCAGAGCGAGGGGGCGGGGCAGCAGGTGAGAGAGCGCACCTGGGGGTCAGGTGTATGAAGTACGGCGCATGAGCGAGGTTGATGTGAGACCGGGACTGTTCAGTTGGTTTTTTGGCGTGGTTACGGCCGACAGTAACCGAGTCCTGGAACCAAACCGTTCAGCAATAAATGCAGTTTGTTGAATATCGCCTCGTCATTCATCACGTGTCCGGCTGGACGCTACAATAGTAACGAGTAACGATTCAGCACATGAAAAATGTATCGGAGTAAAAGTATTAAATTCATCAAAAATATGTAGTGCAGTAAAAGTAGAAGTTGGGGAAAAAAATAATACTCCAAAAAAGTACAGATACTGCATTTTAATACTTAAGTACAGTACTTAAGTAGTCCCACTTCGTTACTATACATCTCTGTACAGAGGGTACAGTTGAAGTAGTCAGTTCTGGAGTTGATGGAGGCATGCATGAAGGAGAGTGATGGGTGGAGTCGGGTGGCGTTCTTTAGGTGAAGAAAGGCAGTTCTGGTGATTTGGTTTATATTAATTATTATTGTCAAAGATGACTCAGAGGTTGGGACTGTGAGGGGACGGAGACAGGGTGGAGGGGTCTGCTTAAATATCACTTGAAATCATTTTTTTAAGTTAATTAAGTTAGATGAACAACAACATTTTGATGTTAACTTAATACATGGAGCCTGTTCAAAATGAATGGAATGAAAGCACGTTTCATTTACACTGTAGGACACTCTGCATGGTCACCAGATGGCTGCATTAGGATTCGTGTGTGTGTACACTTCATCATTTTCTATGTTTTTGTTATTGTCAACAAATCCCACCAAAAGCCCCGAACCAGCAACGCAATCCGTTCTCACTCCCCGTCTCTGTCTGCGGCTCTCAGCACTAAGCTCGTTTGTTCCTACTAAAGAAATAAATCTTTAAACGTTGGGGCCCAAAAAATATCGTTTCATTTTTAAACAGACGCTCAGCGAACGCTCCTCAGACAGCAGTAAATGGTGCATTGGATGGGGACTATTTCCTGCCAAGGATGAATGCACACTGGGTGTGCTCGTGAGTATTTATGATAAATGCACTCAAAACAATCTACAGCTCCAATGTTCATTAAATGTAGTGCAGCAATGTGGCCACTTTGTGTGTTTTTATCATTTTTGGACAGAAATTCGCTTGGTTTTGTTTTTATGCAGGTTTATATAATAACAATAATTTAGCTGTATCAGGAGTTGGGTTGCTGTGAAGAAGGTTAGCTGGTCCTGGAGAGATCTGGAGTCAGTGTTGATGTTGATGTCACGGTGTATTGTAGCTTTGACTGGGAGGAGCAGCTGTCATGACTTGTTGACACTTCCATTAAACCTGAGCTTCGTCTGCAGTGAGAGACAAATACTGATGGAGGAGCTACTTCATTCATTCAAGTCATATTTTTGTTACAATAAGCCGACTTAATACTTCAGTTATTTTCCTCTAATAGCTAAGAGAGAGACAGACAGACAGACAGACAGACAGACAGACAGACAGACAGACAGACAGACAGACAGACAGACAGACAGACAGCACATCAGTCGTCTACTCGTGGATGCAGTACTGGCAGGAGAGATGACTGTAGTTAGTCCAACACTAACTGAACTCAGCAATTCCTCATTCAACGCCGAGCCCTCTCTGCATTCGCTAATAGATTTCCTATTCTTGTCTAATTAAAAAGGGAAGTCTTTTCCCCATGAAAGGCTCCCAGAGCTGTATTGAAGGGTGGAGAGGTCGCCGGGAATCCATCAGATGTGATGCAGTTAATCAGCATAAAGCCTGCTCCAGTGCACTGCTAAACAACAACTGCAAGGAAACGAGGCCCAGCCCTCACACTGCGCCACACCGGGACTCAATGCCACACACACACACAGTGTGCAAGACAAATTCATATACAGTATTGTGTAGAATTTGAAGAGAAACTACAATACCAGGAAGTTCCTCTATTCTCTCTAAAATGGGCAATTAAAGGGGATTTAAAAATAACTACAGAGACAGTGTGCTGAGAGAGAAAGGTAAGGCTTTTTTTTTTTTTTTAGGAGAGAATATAAAGAAAATGAGAGGACAGAGCCCTCACCCACAGTAATTACCTGTCTCTACTTCCTGTCTTTTGGAGCGACAACAAAAGAAGTTAGCAGAGAGGAGGAGAGGAAAAACAGGTGAGCACATGCAGGAGGAGAGAAAAACCGCTATGACACTCCTGACACCCACATCATTCTGCAGCAAACTGGCAAGTCAGTAATAAAGGCTGAGTCAAACTGCTCCAGCGATGCACAGTTTGCCTCTGTCTTTGTTCCACACACACGCACACACACACACACACACACACACACACACACACACACACACACACACACACACACACACACACACACACACCGATGATTAAGGTGCAGCATCTGATCTTGAGTTAGACATAACAAGCAGCAGAGTTGGTCGCAGAGACAACAGATGAGTCACGAGAGACGTTCCCCGTTGTCCAGCGTCTGACTATAGTTTGACAGAGTAATCTCACATCAGCCGTCCACCTGTAGCTTGGCTACTGTCACCTGAGAAAGCCGGGTGCTGCTGGTGTAGTATATTCAGTGGTGATGCAGTTGAAGATGTTTGAAGAGAAAGTCCGCCGACACTGTCTTAGCCGTATAACAAGTTTATTACAACAAGTTCAGTATCGTAACAAGTAAAGTGTTACTTCGAGAGCTCCTGGCCGAATGATGAGAGACTCTGCCGACCTATGCAGGACAGGCCCTTATACAGTATAGGTAGTTTAAGCCCCCGAACCATACAATAAAGTACCTTGAGTCAGAGAAACAGATGGACAAACAAATTCCTTTCCCCAAAAAAAAGAAGTCTTTGTTCTAACTAAACATCTGGCAGTGGCGCCGACCCCTCTGGCTCCCCTGTCCTAATAACCTCTGACCTAGGAATGGTCAAGGTAACATCCCATGACTAAACAAATATCTTCAAATAAAACACATGTCTATATTAGCATCAGCATTAGTATGTGACTATGCATCTATGTGCAGACACCTCACTTATTAAAATCATCTCATCTTGTTTCTTTTGCTGCACTGCCTGCTTCCAAAAAACAAAACAAAATAAAACATCTCCTCTTTGTTTGAGAAGCAGGAGGAAACAGGTGGAACAGAAACTCCAGCATTCACCTGCGGTTATCACAGCAGGGCAGGCGTAACATGGCTGCATGCATACTGTACACACAGGTATGCATGTAGAGCAGATGCACTAAGACAAACATGCCCACATACATAAACACACACTGGCTTCCTTGAACAGCCTCTCCAACTGTGCGGGGATGTCAGAGGAGGAGAGAGAGAGAGAGAGAGAGAGAGAGAGAGAGAGAGAGAGAGCAGTGCTGCTGTAAAGACATGGTTTCCATTGTGTAGCAGGGAAAGTGGTGGCAACACAAAATGGTAATGACAGTTAAGGCGTTTAGTCACGGACTCACTGGAAAGAACTGAAAAAAAAACCTTATTTTGACATAACCAACATTCTCCGAGGCGCCGCTATCGGGTCCAAAATAACTATGATGTAGGACATACACACTGTATACAAACACAACACGTACACATTTACAGCACAGCAGTGTGTATACGCACACACACACACACACACACATAAATGTTAGTGGGAGGACTCTTCCACATCCGTCAGTCTCTCTGTGTCTCCACCACGCGGATGAGAGGCTTCGACCGAAACACCATATGATTTACTGAGTGACAGGGAAAGGGCGAGGGTTGCATCAACCTCATGAAGCTCCACGACACCGGGGGGGGGGGATAAGAGCTACACTGTTAAAAAGACATGAGCCAAAACCACACTGTAAAAAATAAACATTACTGAACATTACAGCCAAGGTTTTGCAGATGTTCTCTGATCAGCTACATATTTAATTACAGATAATTATTATTATTTTACATAGATTTAATGTAATTTAAGAAAGCAAAAACATTGTTATATATTGTATAACTAATAATAATAATAATGGCATGATACTTAAAATAACAGAAAACCTGAGTTTTAAATAAAAAAAAAACACTGTAAAAAATGTACGTTATATTTATTAAATTTACTTTTTTTTACAGTGTATCCTTCAGCTTCACAAACTGTGCCTTTGTTGTTGTTGCTGTTTTTTAAATCAAATCCAGGTCACAGAGTTCAAAACGGTCAAATTAAAGACCTGTTTTGTTTATTCAGTATTCCAAAAGAAAGATTATAGACACAGCAAAAAAAAAAAAAAGGTTCTTAAGGACAAAGAGGTTCTCCAGAGAACTCAAAGTGCTCCAGAGAATCGAGGTGAGACACAGAAAAAACACGTGATGATGTCAAACATTTGTAGTAACTGAACCTCGTGTGCTTTTGTATATCGACCTCTCTGTAAACACTGAAACTCTTATACTCTCTGGTACTGTAACCCTTCATTAATCTGGACTCTCGCTGAATAGCGTGTCCACCGTGGCTCTGTGGCTGAGATCAAATGTGTGACAACCCTTGTCGTGGTTGTAGATGGTCACCTTCTTATCTTTTAATTGGACGGAGGTTTTTCTCAAGAGCTCTTTTCTTCAGGACACTGCATAATGAGAAGGTTATTTAGAGCCCCCTAATTGACCTTCAGCCTTTTCACATCGTGTCACGAGAGCCGTGCTGCACATGGCGCTGTTCTGATTAGAACACGACTGTGAGCAAAGTTTGGATTGTGTTGAGACAGCAGCTGCACACACACCCCAAAAGTTAGGTGGCCTGTTGGAGGAAAGAAAAAGCGAGAACAGGAGAGGAGGAGAAGTCTGGAACGTCTGCAGGGAGAAGTGAGTCAGGATGGAAGGGGCCAATTACCACCGGACTGCAGAGATCATAGCAAGAAACGCCATGACATGATCAGCAACACAGTGTTGTCACTTCATTAGTGAACACACACACACACGAAGGAAGGTGGGAAGAAAGCACTAATGTAAGTCCAAGGTGTTATACTGTAAGCAACATGCTACTGTAACATACACGCTCGGCATTTCAAGCGTCTGGATATAGGAGCCGCTGTAATCATGCTGTGAGTGCAATGTGCAGGACTCAAACTTCACGTCTGTCATTATGTGTGTGCAGCTGAAAACCAAGGTCTTACAGAGCAGCAAAATTACAGCCGCTTGTACATACTGTGCGCGCTACTGTACGGTAATTGGTTGCATATATCGAAGGAAAGAGGCAGAGAGAGAGACAGAGATTTATGTCCTCCAGAGACAGAGGGATTGAGCACCAAACGCTGCTCGAACATCAGCAGGACGATGCTTTTGTTTCTCTGTCCGCCACATTCGATGTCGTGCTGCAGCGAGCAGAGAGCGGCGGGCTCACACCTGCAGTGTTTCAGCAGGAGCTCATGAAAACACATGAGTGCTGCTCACGAGGGGAGCGCCAACTGTGTTCCATACAGAAAAACTACTAAATTACAAAAACAAAACCTGCATGATCATTTGGTTTTTTGGTCAAAGGCCACCGCAGTAACCTGCAGCTGCAGAGTTGTGTTGTATCATTTGAAACGCTTTAATTAAAGCAAATGATTTGACTTCATAATTCATAAAAAAATAAAGAAATATTATACATGTATTGTCGCTGTCAGGTGAGAAACACGATCTGTCAGCCAGCATTCAGGATCTGTTTGAGTGAAAACATGCTTTATTGAATCCTGGAGCTTTGGATGAATGAGTAGATGACGAGCTCTGTGACTGACGCGCACACATCAGTGTCGGACGGGCATTAACCTGGATTAAGCTGATTTCAATCTAAAATATTAAAATACCTTTAATTAGGCCAATGTGCTGCATGTGTGGAAACATGTAGGACAGCCTTGCTGTTGACAGTTTACTGACTGAGGTACTCTGATGACTGGAAAACATAGATCCTCGTTACCAGTGATTTAGGTTTTAGTTTATTTGTTTCTGGGATCTGTGAGAGCTTTTCCATCCTCCTTAAAAAAGAGACACAGAGACAATTAAGTAAAAAATATCCAGGTAATTAATTTCTTCCTTTCTCAAGCACGATGTCGTACAAAGGGAGCTCGTGGTTTCTATATCCTTTAAATGGATTTGAAGGAGACGGCCTTCCTGTGACCTGTAAAACCTGTCGTGTTGATCATGTCATGTATACTAGAATCTGGGACTGCACCATTAAAGGAAAATATCTGCAGGAGTGATGTGATGGTGTAACATGTTCATGTAATCAGGAGTCAGGTATAGAATATAGAGTATATATATGTGTGTGTATTTTCTGAATATGCATTGCCAGCTGCAGCTTTATTATTGACCTACACTTCAGAAGTCTTCAAAAGACACATTCATATTTTAATTTCCACTCGTGCTCTGGTACCAGCCTAGACAATGATAACAACCAGATACAGTACTGAGGGTGTGTGTGTGTGTGTGTGTGTGTGTGTGTGGGTGAAGTGGGTGAAGTGGGGTAGGTCAGGCAAGATTAATTGTGGGGGATGTAAATTTCATTCGTCACATGCAGATTGATGTCAATTTTAATTGAATTAAAACAATGTGAACCCTGGCCTGCTCAGAGTCTAAGGAGGACAGCTGGTGAATAGTGATGGAGTGAGTGGGAGAACACTCGAGAAGGGGGGAGGGGGCGGAGAGGTTATGGGTGAGGCAGGGAGACAGAGGGAGATTAGTTAATGACGAGAGTGATGGTTGACCTTAAACTAATGAGCCATTGGGCCCCACCCTACACTGCTAATACCACTGAGTAAGTCAGCTGCTCTCTGCCCTGCACGGAAGAATAACAGCAGGTTAGACAGACAGGAGCTCACACTGCACACGTGTCACACATGAAATGCTTTTACAGCGAGTAACACCGGCATCCCATGGGTGTGATTGATATATGTGTGTGTGTGTGTGTGTGTGTACACAGGTTCATACAAGTGTGTAGGTGGAGTCAGGAAAAGTCAACCGCTGGAGTAACACTTATCTCAGGTGTGATTTTATCATCTTCTCCCCAAGGACGTGAGGCTGAGGCTGAGGCTGAGGCGTGACCAGGCCCACGGCACGCTGCAGGTGCGATGTATTCAGACTTGAGCATATAGACCAGAGAAATGGGAGACCGTTTCAACCGAGAGCAAACCCATCTCGTTTTCTCACCCCACACCTCTTATCTCGCCGCACTCATTCCTCTTCTCCCCGCTCTCTGGGATAATATCAGCGCTAAACGCTGCCTTTCCATCCATCTACCCACCTCCAGCCGGATAGATGTGGGAAAGAAAAGGAGGTCCTTTACACTTTAGTCTCTGCTGACTGCTTCTGCCTCCCTGCTGCAGTTTCAACATCCAACTGTGGTGAGATTATGCCCAGCTGGCTGGGTAAAAGTCAAGCTATCGCCGTAATAAATACATAAATAAATAAACGCGTGCACACACAGGCAGTAACGTTTTATAAGGTTGTGAAGTGTTCATGCTTCTGAAGGTGACCCTGTCGCAGAAGAACTGAAAGGAACCTTTTACTGCGATGAGACGATGTCCTGGATCACCTCCCCACACCTCAGCTCCTCATTCAACACACACACACACACACACACACACACACACACACACACACACACACACATACACACGCACGCACACACACACACACACAGTATCGCATGTTGTCCTCTCTCAAATGTGAAATTCACACCGGCAAGGACAATCAAGTTAGTGTGAATGTCGATGGTTGGATCTTCATCCTATAACCTGTTGTTGTTGTTACAGTACAAAGCTGTTTGCCAGAATTTTACCGCAATAAATACAGTATAACCTTTTCCAATATTACGGTAAAAGGACATTCGTACTGTTGTTTTCAGTATTGATTCATGTTTTATTCCAAAACTGCCAAATCATTAGACAGTAAATATGCCTAGGAAAAAAAACAACAACTTAAGAAACCTTTATTTTTGCACCATTTTAAGGGAATTTATACAGAATAAAGTAATATTTTATATTAGAGACTGTTAATTATACAATAAAACACCATAATATTTATTGGCATATCTGGCGGCCTTTTACTGCCATAGAATATTAAATGAAAACTCTATAACCTGTTGTTACGGTGAAAAACTGGCAGCTGTGTTTGCCAGAATTTTACCGTTATGAATACAATGTAACCTATTCTGATATTACAGTAAAAGGACATTAGTTGTTTTCACTGTTTCACTTCTATAATGTCTGTAGATTTATGTGAAAAACTGCCAAACCACGACAGTAAAAGACCGTAAAATATGCCCTGATGTAACTGTGAGTGTTATATTTTAAAAACCTTTATTTATGCACCATTTTAAGGGAATTTATGCAGGAAAAAAAAGTAGTATTTTATATTAGAGACTGTTAATTATACAGTAAAACATTTTAATATTTGATGGCATATTTTACAGGCATTTACTGTGACGGGCTTTGCCAGGTTTTCACATAAATCTACATACATTTTAGAATATGGAATAAAAAGCCAGCCTTATACGTGAAACAGTTCTAATATCCTTTTACTGTGATATTAGTTTTTGTACCCGTCAGACTCCGACGTAGTGAGCAGAGAGTAAAACACTCACCACATGCAAACAAACAAAACACTTGATACAGTTACACCTCATATTTTCACGTCCATCTGTCCTCTCACCGCGGATATTCCACAAGTAGTAATGTAAAGTAGATGATTCCTCTCCTCCCCTCGATTTCCTCTCGCCCTCTGCTCTCCCAATCCACTGTGCCAAATGGTACATTTACATTGGTCATAACCTCAATCACCATGCTAGCAGGCTGTGCTGAATGTGCAGACAGACATTTCTACAGGGAGGGGACGCAGACAGAGGTATAATGGGAGCAATAGATAGAAACCCACGCCCGAGGCATCCATCAAACCAAACGACTCCATTACAGTAAGTCCGACAGAGGCAAACGGTAATGTGCACTGTGATAAACACTGGGATAATAGTCTGTTTATAGTCCTGGACACACTGTTTCTGCTGGGAAACACTGGCAAGGAATACAGATAAGATACAGGAGCATCAACCTCTCTATCTTTTTCATTCTTTCTATCTCTTCTCCTCTCTCTTCTTTCACCGTTATCAGTCACTTTCACTCCCTTGTTCTCTTTATCCTTTCCCGCTCTCGCCGTATAATATTTCCCTTCCTTCTGAACGCAAAGGGAGCTGCATACATCAGCCGAACAGGGCTTTTATCTGGTGTTATACCACTGTAGCATTACCATCACGGTGCTGGAATGAGGCCGAGGAGAACCATAAAAATTGAATAGAAATGATTCAGATGTAGCATTAAAAAAACACAGACATCGCACCACGGCAGACACTCGTACGTATTCATATACGGCTTCGAGAAGACAAACACACAAGCAGGCATACAAGGAGAGGTCCAAACTGTACATGCATGTATCAATTAATCATAGGCAGGTCGATTCAGCTGAGGCGCTGCTTCTCGTGTCTCTGATAGTGGAAAGGGGTAAACACAAGAGTAGACTAATCTGACCACGCTCTGTATTCCTCCGAGGACCCGGGATGTAGCCAACCTGCTGCTGCTGCTATGAATCAATTATAAGAGTACACAAAAATGCACTCTCTGTGAGGGTGAGGTGAAGGTCCATGGAGGGGAAAGAGAAAACTAAATCTTTCCATCTGTTGATAACGCTGTTTTTACTCTTGATACAAACCCCAAAGCCGGGCTGAGGGCTGGACCTGAACAAGAACATTCAAGAACGCACCCCGACGTAAACTGGAGAGGACATAAAAACGAGGCGAGGGGAGGTCGCTGTTTCTTTTTACATTTCTATTAACCTCGGAGGAGCATCAGCGCTTGATTAAGAAGCTCCCGGATCAGCCTGATGTGGGCGAGGCTGTGTTTATGCCCATAGTTAACCTCTATTACAAGACAGACCTCAGTTCAGATAGCCGTTTCTGTACTGCTCCTAATGGAGGCCGTTACATAGTGCAGCGGGTCAGACCAGAACACACACACACACACACACACACTTTGCAGCAAGGCAGGGTCAAAGCAAAGGCCAGTGTCTATTGTGCTATATTTAAGATCAGTTAAACTTAATGACCTCCTTCCTTCTTAGCCTATCAAATAAACTACAACATTAGCCCCTCGGATCTCGGACATACTTTGGTCTTTTATGCTCGCCGTCCAGGCAATGTCGATTTTAACAGGATGTGATAAAATGTGGATAATCTCACGCCCACTTGAGGGGATGATGATGGTGTAGGTTTATTAAAGGAAATGAGCCTATGGTCAGAGTGAGCTAATCTAATTCTACCAGGATACTCCGGTTTATAAGACGAGCTACCCCACCGGCATGGTAATAAGGCTGTGGTGATGTCGAGGAAGGCATATTTTTATAGAACGCTCGATGACACAGAAGTGGTAAATGAGGCCGGCGCTTATTGTGATGCTGGTAGCATGTTTTCTAATAAATATGGGACACTGGGTCAGTCACACTCAGTCAGTTTGAACATTGTCTTCAGTTTGTGCTCCATGTAAATCATTACACGTCCTGCAGGAGGAGAAACAATCGCGGGGATACCGGCATCAACCTGCTGCCTTAAAGCTGTGTCAGATAAAATTACTTCCTCTGTGTTGATGACTTACTGACATTTCATTATGGCGAAACACGCGTCAAGGTACCTGAGACGGGGTGCGCGCTCCATATGTGTGTGCACGCAAGCGTTACATAAAAGGCGTACAAGAAACTGTGGAGGGTTTAGAAACAACATTAGGAACACGGAACAATCGGAACGCTTGCTGCTCCCAGGTATATATGTTCAATTGTTCTGGCTCCCACTGTTCAGCCAGCGTTATTGGATATTCATATCTCACACTGCATGCCGGCGACATGCAGGGCTCGTGTACAGAAAAGAGACGACACGTCTTTCATGTCATCGGTGTTTCTTTCTCTTCCTCTCTCCGCATCCTTCCTCCTCTTCCTCCCCTGTGTGATGTCATCAACATGAACTGTGTATGTTTATAACCCAATAAAGTTTTTATGTCCATCGTCATTATGGAACATTGAGGTCATGCTGACAGGCTCACAAACACACAAGGATAAAGCCAAAGTACATACAACAGATCACTGGCACACAGTATAGCACGCGTTAAAGGTCCGGTGTTTGCAGGATTTAGCTGCATCTAGTGGTCTGCGATCTAGTGGTCTGCGATCTCCTCACATCACTCTCACCTTCCGAGTGCAAAGAAGAAATGACACTTGACACTAGTTTGTCTGCTCCAGGCTACTGTAGAAACACGGTGTTTCAACATGACGGCCTCCCTGGAAGAGGACACGCTCCCACTGGAGAATTTTAAAGTAACGAACACGTAAATCTTATTTTCATGCATGCATGAAATCATAGTTATGAATATTATTATTCCATGCCTGCCTTATTCTGAAAATAGAGGCCCCTGCTCTTACAGACTGGACCTTTAATACTCAAAAATGAATAAATAAATGGAGTTAAATGGATTTAGTCCGTATCACTGAAGAAGAAGAACAAAAACGCCAAAGTAACGTGTCTTTAAAGAAACAATGTCCACAGATGAAGTCCACAGATTATATTGAGAACAATTTTCTACCAATGATAAGAAATAATTCTCACCAAGCTCTGTAGATTGTCTCGAGTAAATGAAACTGGTCAAACCCAATGGAGCCACTGCTGGAGGCCATTGTCTAATTCAGGTACAGGGAATCATGGAAACACTGAAGTGCTCCACCGTGATGGAAACGGTGTTAAAATGAAATCTAGATTATCTTCCTCCAATCTGTCTCACATTTATTGAGCCCCACCGGGGGATAAGATGCGGTCCATCAATCACAAAAGCAGCCAATCTGGAAGCCACATCTCCAGGATCACATTTTAGTTTCAACCAATGGGACGCCGTCCTGAGATGGTCGACAGCAAATAGCCTGTGACTCTCACACTGCTATCGCAGACGGATCACACAGGAGCAATGACCGGACACACGAATAAACACCAGAGAAGATACTAATCAAAGCTTCTCGCTCAGTGAGTGCATGACGTAATTAAAAACACAACAACTCAACTTAAAACCGTAGATAAGCCTGGACACTAAGCTTTTTTAAACAAATTAAAACAAGTTCCGACAGTGCAGCTTGTGTTTAAATATGACACATAATCAAACTAGGGTTGCAAAATCCTGGGAATTTTCCAAAATTGGAAACCTTGCATGGGAATTTATGGGAATAAACTGGGATTTTACTAACTTAAATCACACTCACACATAATATAATACATTGACCCAGCAGCCAGGGTTGTAGTAAAAAGGTGAATCCACAGGAAATCAATTAATCTATTAATCTTATGTATTTAAAATAGACGCCGCCCTAAGCTGTGCTGTGATTGAATAGGTTTCATATGATCTGACTGCAATGAAGCCACGTACAGTGTGAGTCTGCCATATGATTGTTAGAAACTGGAGGTCAAAGCAATGCTGATTTTGATCCACCACAGCGTCACTGAGCACAGTGAAAACACGATATTAGGCTTCGATTAATAGGACACAGAACAACCGAACAGACGCACATTTACACTAGAATACAACGGATGGGACAATCTGGACAGGGAAAGAAAAGGAGACGGTAAAACTGTGTTTGACCTTTTCGATAAACCTCATCAGAGCAGGTTGACCTGGTAGAACACACAAAGCTCCGAGCACCCAATTCCCCGGGTCTCACCCCCGAGTCCACTCACGCGCTAAGAATGAATGAATGCGTTTATTTGTCGTGCGCTCACCTTGCAGCTGTGCACGGCAAAGAGAGGAGCACCGTAAATCTCCTGACCTTGGTCCTGGCTCTTTAGCTCCCTGTGTGAAGGGGTTTAGCCTATGGCCTTAAATATTTCAGCACTGCTTGGTCGGCCTGAAAGTGCTGAGTTCGAAGAAGGGATAGAGGCCAGGCCACAGTCAACCTCCCCCCAGCAATTAACACAGCAGCAGGGCATCACTGCAGTGCTCAGTGATGTGTGTGTGTGTGTGTATATATATATATATATATATATATGTGTGTGTGTGTGTGCTGGTTATATTCATTCCTTTTGTCCAAGTGACTGTTACAACTGTTATACTACTGATACCTTCATCATTAACCTCCGTCCTTCCCACACACACACAATACACACTTTCATTTTTTATGTTTTCTCTTGAAGACTTACCGGTGACGGTGAGCTCCGTCGTCCTCCTCACCACAAATCCACCAAACTGGACTTCACAGGTGTAATTCCCAATGTCATCTTCCTTTACCTCCTGGATGGACAGAATGTCTCTCTTCTGGATGATGCTGGCACGCCACTGCTTTGGACGGCACTCCTGTACATTTGAGAAGGACGTGCAGGGTCAAACTTCAATCTTCTGCAGCAGCCTGAACCTCACTATTCATAAATTACTTAAAAGTGAAGCACAGGATGACTGGCAGCAGACCGACGGAAAGGTACTGTGTGCCGCACATCGGGACCTAAATATTCCAGGCCTGGCTTGGCATGAAATTTAAGACCTTCACTTTGCTTCACGATGAATTAGATCCATCAGATTTCAAGTGGTATGAGCTGGGCATAAAAGCTTTCAAACATCACCGGGCATTAAAGTGGATGAAGTGGTATGGATGCACAGCTTGGCACTCTGACATAAAAACTCCATACAGCAAAATGATAAGCCTAAGCCATTATCCTACTTATCTAATCAAGGTTTATTGCACTGAACTAAATATTCTCCATTCAATACTCCGGCAGAGCCACAGAGGACGGGGAATGTTATTTACACTAGTCTCTGCTGGCAGAATAAGTGTGTTTGTGCACAATGAGCGACTCCATGACCTGATCCTCTCTCCAGCCGCCTCGGCGCTCTGGCAGTGACAACGACGGCTCGGTGGATTCTATTCCACCGTTGCTCCCGGCAACCTTCGAATTCAATCACCGTGGCTCCGCAGTGGTCCAAATAACTCTGGGTTCCAGCACTCCCAGTCATTACCCAGGCCGTAATTGAATTCTGGAAAAAAATCTAGAGGTTGAGCCTGGCTGAGCTAATCTACTGCTGATCTGCCTGTGATTAGTCTGGCCTGAGCCCTCCTCTTCTCTGGGATGCACTTTTGTTGTCCGCAGGCCGTGCCTGACCTGGGAAAGGCAAGAACCCAGGTGAGAGAGGAGGAGGAGGAGGAGGAGGAGGAGAGGGTGCACGCTGAATAAAGAATATTTGGAGTATTTGGAGGACATCCACTCATTCTGCAGGGCTGAGAGTGACATCGCACAATTTTCTCCTCGCACAAGTTTTGTGTTCATTATGAAAAGCATCTTTGTGGACGTCCTCTGCTCGGTCCTTGTTCTCTTCAGATGACTCTCACAGTGCAAATGCACTTACATAATTCACTGTGATCATCTGCGTCCATACGTAATCAGCCTAAGTGATGTGAAGCCACGTATCCAGCAAGGTTTTTAAACATAAACAGCAAAGAAATTAGATGAAAACAAACCAATGAACCGTTCACCAATATTCCCCGGTCGTATAATCACAAAGACAGACTCCCCCTGATTACTTTTCCTTTACGCATGGCAAATAATAGTATTCAAGACGCAAGAAAAATATCATCAGCAAACCTTCAGGCACGTATACAAATGATAAAGATAAATACAATCACACAATCACCACGATGTTGGGTCAGAGAGCTCACCCACCTTGTACCAGGTGATGTCCGGCTCTTTGCCCGGTTCAACATAGTCATCTATGTCAGGACAGAGGATGTCTTTGCTCTTGCTGAGCTCAGCCTTCTCGGTTCGTCTCATGTTGGAGTTGTAGCACAGGTTTGTGTCATTCTCCGCCACAGTCAGGGACATGGACACCTTCATGCAGTACGTGGAGTTCCTGCGGGTGGAGAACGACAAGTACAGTGAGATAAAGATCCGTCTTTACTGCTGCAAGGTCAGCGAGAACGTCTTCATCACGTGTCACGCTGCTTCATTAACGGCGCTCACGTTACAATACAGGAAATAAGACACTCAAACAAGTTTCATGTTTGCCTCCCTCCTCCGTCTCCCTCCTCCACCCCCTCCGTTTGTGAGGTTAGCAATAAGGACGCGTTCAGCAGCTTTAGCGAGTCAATGACTCACACTCACGACCACTAATGGATTTATGGGGGTAGTCAGCCGGGGCCCGGGAATGCTAATCAGAGAAGAGACAAACGCTGAGAGGGTCTCACGACATGACGGAGAAGAAAGCTGCTTGGTCATCACAGTGAGTACACCCCCATCCCCCGCATCCCGCCTCCCGTCTCCTAGCAACCATCAGCACGCTTCACCTCTGATGTACACTAGCTAGCAGAGGAGGATGTCTCTCTCGCTCTCTCTGTTCCTCTCTGTGTTATTAATGTTGTCATAATTATCATTGCCATCATCAAAGGCACCGTCATTTCAACCCCCATCAGCAGAGGAGACTGTGCCGAGGTGTTCCCTACGACAACAAGCAGTGCATCCCGACCGGCACAAAATATTTCCACAGAAAAAAATTGAACCATCAGTGTCTGATTTATTAAACAAGACTTCATCAATCTATCACTAGATTAACGTCAAGCCAATTTTATGTCATCCTGATGCAATAACACTAAGACGGCCCTGTAGCTGCATTGAACAGCGTCTTTTTGAGCTGGAGTGTGAAACGTTGGCTTGTGCTTCACTGCGGGTCTTTTTTGCTCTCTGTGGGAGACGCAGGACTGTTTCTCTGCTTTGTTTTGAACTGCAGCTCCTCAAACAGCCACTGAAGGTGGCTACAGAACAAGTCCATCTACATAAGCCCCCATTTGATTGCTTTGATTGACAGTCTTGAGTCTCCCTGATGTCCACGTCTTTGCCCATTTATAGATTAGACGGGAGGTCTGTTGGGTGACATGGAGTTCTTGTATATACTGAAGTTTATCAAGAACTTTGGACAGCGTACCAGAGGGACGGGCAGAGGGAAGGCCTCCAAACTGTTCCACAAAACTGGAAGCACATTGTAATCTATCATTACTGTGGCATGATGGTTGTCCTTAATTTAAAGTCCACATGCTTCCAGAACGTCTGCCCGTCTTTTTATCCTCAGCCGCCTGATCGGACTTGGTCAGTCACTCGGTCGGTGTGCGTACAGCCATATGGGCTTTCATTTCATTTCATTACATTACATTTACGGCTCACCAGATGCTCCCATTCAGTGTAAATGACGAGGTTTCATATGATCTACTTGGGTTATGGAAGCAATAAGGGTGTCACCTCTCTCACATAAACACCTCTGACTCCCTTGGACCATAAAACACAGATGCAGTCATGTACGCACATGCTTAAAAGACAAATGTGGCTACGTGCAGCTGTGGGAGTGTGCGGGTATAGATAGTGATGGGGGAAGGAGAATAGAAAAAAAAGATTGTGTATACTTCTTCAATATAGATGATGACCAAAAGGGCACCTGGAAGATGCTGTAGGAAGATATTCCAGCAGAGGTGTGCCCTCGTGGTGCTGAAATCTAACATTATCGACCTGATGCCTCCTATCTGGAAGGCATGGAGTGGGAAGATGTGATGCCGCAGGCTCACAGAGTATGCTTAGATAATATATTTGTTTACACACAAGTGAATACACATGTGTACATGCACATGCACACCTACAGTGTCAACCGCCCCCCTGCTTGTTGATGTAATGGGAAGATGATCAGGAATGACCTCTCACAGTCATGCACCTGAGCCATTAAAATCCCCGGGGAGCCAATAGGGAGACATCTCTACATGTTAAATATTCACAGCGGGGAGCCTGTGGCATTGTGAGAAGGTGTCAGCGGTGGAGTTTGATTGATGGACAGCCGGGGGTCGATGCATCCTGTGGTGTCTTTCGCGTCTGTCACATTTTATTCGAGTGTAGCCGCTTTGGATTTTAATCTGCAGCTGTAATTTTCCACACGTTATTATCCCACATGTTGGATAATGTAACGGGAAGGAAACACACGTGGTTTCTACCCACTCCACATCACAGACTCATTTAAATGATTCTAAAATAATTGATCGGATGAAAAATAGAGGGAGTGTGTGTGCACGAGAGACGGAGCAGAGGAGGCAGAGGAAGAAAGATTGATGGATCCGAATCGATGTCACAGACCTTATGAGAGATGATATGCAGAGAGGAAAGAGAGGCAGAGGAAGAGCAAATATGTGAGCGCTGAGAAAGCACAGGGAGATTACAGCGTGAATGAAGTCACCTTCACGTGAAAACGGCGATAATGAGACTTAAATCTCCAGACAGAGAAGGACAAAGATAACTATTCGCACACATGCACACACTTCAGTGTTAGTCCATATCTCTTTCTGAGAAAAAAGAAACATCTGGAGGGCTTCAGTGAAAACTTAACACAGAGGGATTTCCCTACATTTGTAGATAGTACACAACACGCCCAGAGCTGCTGGGAACAAACTCTGCAGTCAGGAGGTTTTAGGGCAGTGACACATTTTTTTGTGACGCTGGCTTTTGCACTTCAGCACACTGGATTTGAAACAATGACTGTGGCTTTATCAGCTTTAATTTGATCGTGCTTACATCAAGTCTAACTGGCATCACTACCGGCAAATTTTATGGTTGCATTCTCAAAGCATCTCATACCGAACATCCCAATCTGACCAATGACGGTCAAAGACCTTTGAGATCTTAAAAGGTGGTGGACGTTAGCTCCTGCAGTACCACAAATAACCACATTTTCCTTAACGCGGTAAAAACTTTAAGCCTTAATATAATGTGAACAGGTGAGTTGTATATAAATTCACCCTCAGTACAGTTGTCATGAACGGGGAAATTAGCTACAGAGACCAAAACTGTTTTTTGTACCAGGCTGTAAACATGTTTATTTCTGCTGTGAAGTTGGACATTTGGACATGGGGACTTATGGAGACTGACTCACTTCTTCTGGAGCCAGTCTTGTTGCTGTATAGGTTTGTGGTTGTGCAAACTTGAACTACTTTACATACTGTATAATATTTACAGTAAACGTGTGTAATACATTTGAACTCACTGGTTTCCAAAGAAAAGAACAAAGGTGATCTGCAGTCTGAAGATGGGTGGAACCAACATGTGCTGACGTGTCAGCTGACACACCTGCATGTTGTTTTGATCAGAGCTTAAACTAGTTTCATTTCTGAGGAAGTAAAACTCAGACAGTCGTCGACGCGGAGAGGAGAAATGGCGCAGCAAGGACCAGAACCAGAGCCCAAGACCAGAGCTGAGTTCTTAAAATATTCACGTGAACTCACACTGGATCCAAACACAGCAAACACGGAGCTGTCATTATCTGAGGGGAACAGAAAAGTGGCAAGAATGGGATATCCTGAGTCTTATTCTCATCACCCAGACAGATTCACTTGGTGTCCTCAGGTCCTGAGCGCAGAGAGTCTGACTGGACGTTGTTACTGGGAGGTGGAGAGGGGAGAAGATGAAGTTGGTGTTGCAGTCGCATACAAGAACATCAGCAGAGCAGACGGAGCAGATGAATGTCTCTTCGGACGCAATGACAAATCTTGGATGTTACATTGTGACATGTACGGTTATGACTTTTGGTACAACAAAGTCCAAACTCCCGTCTCAGGTTCTTGGTCCTCCAGAGTTGGAGTGTACCTGGATCACAGTGCAGGTGTTCTGTCCTTCTACAGCGTCTCTGAAACCATGACTCTCCTCCACAGAGTCCAGACCACGTTCACTCAGCCTCTCTATGCTGGACTTGGGATTCATTATGGATCCTCTGCTGAGTTGTGTGAAGTCAAATAGACAGAAGTCATTTAAGGGTTAAATTCTGTGTTTCATGTCTTCAGCTTGTTTTGTTTCCATCATTGTTGCTGACAGCTGATTGTTGTGGCATTTCTTCACCTGTCAATCAAACACTGTGGGCGGTACTTTGCCCTCTTCTCATTGGTGGTTGTGTAAATGTTTGAGTTTCTTTAGGTGGCGCTCCTTCCTGTGTCTGTTTAGCCATGGAGGCTATCACTGCTCATGATGACTTTAGTTTGTATGATCAGAATCAATAAGGAGATGATTCATTCTTTTCTTGTACATATGTGAGATTCAATGAAGAAACAACATTTAGTTTGTGTCTCAGTCAATAAAGAGGATTTATTACACAGACTGCAAGTCTTCATGTTTTCATTGAACATGTCTCTAAATGAACTCCCTGCATTCACCCTGTTTATTTCACTGAGCTGCTTTCTCGTGGTTAAAGTGACAAATAAAGTTGAGTTTGAACTGAAGGTGACTGACAGTGAAGAAGAAGAACAGACAGATGGATCACCACAGACTGTAGAAAACATGGATGCAGTCGTGACAAAGTGCCGTTGTGAAGCTCCGTGTGGTCGCTCTGGTCGTCTCCGTCTGGGCGGTCCTGCCTCCGCCGCCTCCCGACTAATCTAAAAATGGTTATAGAGGCGGAGCTGAATGACGCCTGGTTGCTCAAACAAGCCACCTGTAACCACACCCACCTGTCAATCAAAGCGTCCCCGCTCTTAACCCTGCATAACTTTAATCCTTAATATAATGTGAACAGGTGAGTTGTATATAAATTCACCCTCAGTACAGTTGTCATGAACGGGGAAATTAGCTACAGAGACCAAAACTGTTTTTTGTACCAGGCTGTAAACATGTTTATTTCTGCTGTGAAGTTGGACATTTGGACATGGGGACTTATGGAGACTGACTCACTTCTTCTGGAGCCAGTCTTGTTGCTGTATAGGTTTGTGGTTGTGCAAACTTGAACTACTTTACATGCTGTATAATATTTACAGTAAACGTGTGTAATACATTTGAACTCACTGGTTTCCAAAGAAAAGAACAAAGGTGATCTGCAGTTTGAAGATGGGTGGAACCAACATGTGCTGACGTGTCAGCTGACACACCTGCATGTTGTTGAGATCAGAGCTCAAACTAGTTTCAGCTATGAAAATCATTTGCATATAAAGCACCAATCTCTTCAAGTCTGAGCAGCTAATGACGGACATCGCTGCTCGTATATTAAAAGAACACAACAGTTGCTTTGTGCTGTGTTGTCTTGGTGCTATGGAGTGCAGAATTACATATGATAGATACTGCCTTTGTGTTTTAACTGCAATTAAATGACGGACTGTTTTCCCAGTTTTTAGCATTTTAAACAAAACAATCAAATCTTAATTAGACTCAGAGAAAAGCAAACCATCTATGACAACATGACGCAGAGAGAGGCGGAGGTGATCGCTGCCACTGAATTAGGTCTCAGGACTAATTTACATGGAAATAACATTTGTGAAATATGACACATACTGTGCATGCTCATCCTTAAATGCTATGCAGTTCCAGTGGTGCGTAATGCGCTTTTAATTGCATGCATTAATGATGACATTCTTACAAACGAGTAACTCATTATGGTTTGGGATTGCTATACACACTGAGCTGCCAGTTCATTAGATACATATTAAGTAATTTGTATATGAAAGCATCAGTCCTGCTGTAAAGGCTACTGTATCAGTCTTTGATGATAATATGTCAGAGAGGCCCTGATTCAATTCTAAAGTCTGCTGGTGTAATATTTGTCCATCCTCAGTGATGTCAATGGGAGTTATTATGATATTACGCATCATTCAGATGTCTGCCGCCTGTCTGAATGAAGGCCGACCGCGTGTACCGTATGAAGAGACGGAGGCTGATTGTTCCTCTCTCTGCCTGCAGGGAGTTTCAGGTGAGAGTGTTTGGGTCATATGTGTGAAAGTGTGCGCCTCAAAAGCTTACCCGCTAACAAAAAGACAATTGATTTCAGCTCAGAGGAAAATCTCTCACAGCGTTTTGATCAAGGAAATATCCCCAGCTCAACGCAAGCAGACTGAGGAACGGCTTTTTACAAATGTGCTGCTCGACAGAATGACAGTATTATGGCAGTACTACAAAAAGTACTACGATATTTTACTGAATTAAAAGTAACAATAGTACAATGTACTCTGTTACAACTAATCCTTTAAATACTATAGTATATATATATATATATACACACACTAGTATCAGCATCAAACTGTACTTAAAGTACTCAAAATCATATATATACAGTATATTACTGGATTATAATCAATATGCATTTTACTTCAATGTCACAGCTGATGAAGGTGGAGCTAATTTCACTTTATATACTGCTGGAGACAAAATTGAGTAGTAGTAGAGCAGAAGTAGAAGGAAAAGAGTAGTAGTAGTAGAAGGAGTATTAGGGTAGTAGAACAAACAGAGCAGTAGTAGTAGCAATAGACACAATCAAGTAGCAGTTCTAGTAGGAATGTAGTAGTAGTGTAGTAGTAGAAGAAGAAATAGAGTAACACTAGTAGTAGTAGAGTAGTAGCTGTATTAACAGTAGAAATAATACTTTGTGGCTGTTGTAGTTTTCCCAGATGTAAAGTAGAAATAGTCGTAGTAATAGTAGTATTAGTATAATTGTAGTTGAAATAGAGGAGTAGCATCATAAAATAGAATTACTTTGGTAAAATACAAGTACCTGAAAACTGTGTGCATGTGCAGTACTTTAGTGAATGTACTTCCATCACTGCAGTGTGTATTTCATTTACACATACAACATCGGAACATGGGCAGCCTTCTTTTGGTGTCAATAATCAACGATTATTCATTTATGGTGAGCCAACAGTTGAAAGCGTCTGTGCCAGATCAGTCTTACAGAGTGCAGTAATGTAATGAAGTACAGGCTGGGGTATCACTGTGTACAAACACACACACACACACACACGGTCACACTCAGTGTATCCTGCAAGCCTCTTTAAGAGGCCTTTAACGGAGTTTATTAAAAACTCTGTGAAATGAAGAGCTGCAATGAGCCGTTAATTGAGGGATGTTCTCCACTGTAAAGGTTAATAAGTTACTGCCACATAATTATGAATCTCGTGTTAGGAAGAGGTTTTCTGTAACAGCCCACCAACGTGTGTGTACTTGAGTGTGTGTGTGTGTGTGTGTGTATTCAGTTGTCTCTCTTTGTCTATGCATCCAACCTCCCACGCTTCACATGGCTTATAGTTTACTTTCTCTCTCTCTCTCTCTCACACAACACACACACACACACACACACACACACACACAGTGTTACTTCTTATCTAACATGCATCATCCCACCGTAAGACGCAGGAGTAGAGGCCGGCGTCCTGGATTTCAGCAGGTCTGAACCAGATGGCATCCTCCTCCTTGCTCATGCGTATACCGTCGAAGGAGATGGGTTCCTCGAAGTCGCTGTGGCCCAGGCCGGAGCTGCGGTACCACATGAGGCTGAGGCCCACGCTCTGCGCCTGGCTGTAGTTTGCCCGGATGTAACCATAAAACAGAGCGCACTTCAGCCGCACTGGCTCACCCTGCAGCACCCGGTACTTTAAGTAGTCCACTGACCAGTCTGTACAGCCGTCCACTGCGGGGGAACACACAGAGAGAAACATTCATCAACACATGAAATCAGCGATTAGAAAATAATAAAATATGCATGAGCATGTACACACAGAACACGGAGACATTAGATTTACAGCAGAACAATAAGGCAGCATAATGCATCTATGAGAATACAACGCCATAAACCAGCCACAACAACCCTCTTCTTATTTATTAGAAGACATTCAATTAAATAGCTTTATTAGCAATAAAACACTATTCAAACTTTATTTTTATGGCACCTTGTGTTTTACAAGCTATTGATAAAACATAGGATGTTAAAAATTGATTAGACTAATGCACGATGAGAACAAGGTTAACTCAGTAAGACGAGAATAAAAATGAAAAGTTAAGATAATAAAAGATAATGAAAGCAATACAAATAATAAAAAGTCAGCATGTATATATTTTCCCATGGTGTATACTGCATGAATATTAATGTAGTCCACTGTCTTTTTGCTTCATATTGTCCGTAAGCTATTATGTTATTCTGTCATATTACTGTGCAACACCCACAGCCCTGCTGCTTTCCCTGTGTTACATTCGAGGCATGTGTGCCACCTGAGCCTCCACAGAGACAGCTCTGACGCTGACATGCAAGCACACGACCACGGCAAACTTGTCTGGAATTAACTGGAAGATATCTCCATAAATGATGTCAGTGCTGAGGGTGCAGCGCAGCAGCCAGTGCCAACGAGTTCACTCCTAGTCCATTAACTGGGAATGCGCCTCGAGCTCCCGAAGCAAGGTGTGTGTGTGAGTTCCTCGTCTATAAGAGCTCTGTGGACGGAGACTTTCCCGTAGGCTCTTTTTCTGGGCTCGAGCTAACAGGCTAGTTCAGTTATCATCCACTCACTTAAGCACTGCAGGCCACTCGATTAAGATACTCCACTCTGCACTGGACTGAGAGTCCACCTTTAGATTAGTGTGCACACTCCAGTAAAAGTGTGGTAGTTCATTTTGGAGATAGAAATCACAAGCCGGCTACAGATGGAAAAAACTGTCTCCCGGCTCTAATTTGTGAAATGTTTACGTGTCGGGACTCTGAAAGGACATTTGACAAATCAAAGACAGTGGCACGGCGCCTCGGGCACACGGGTCTATTCTGGTTCTGAAGCGAGCAGATCTCACTCAGCTCCCGAGCTAGCAGAGGTTAACCTGTGGCCAGATATCAGTCTCTGACTAATTAGCTACCATTTGCTTATCCAGCAGGTGTGTATTAGGGCATGAGTAACCAGAGAGATAGACACACACACACACACACACACACACACACACACACACACAGAAAAGTGGTGATGGTGTGATGAGATAGAGTAATAAAAAGCCTGCTGTGTGCCAGTCTGTGAGTGATACAGAGCCTCACAGGGACAGCTATGCTTGTAATTAATACTCTTAATTACCAGGGAAGTAATGTGTGTCTTTGTGTGTGTTTGCATGAGTGTGCATTCCCTATATGAATGCGTGTCTGCCTAATTATGTCTGTTAATTACCAGTAGGCTTAGGCGCCAATGTGTGTGTGTGTGTGTGTGTGTGCGTGCTTTGTTGTGAATGTGAGAGCAAGAAAGTGTGTGTGTGTGTGTGTGTGTGTGTGTGTGTGTGCAGGGTGTAATGTGTGAAACCCCGTCTAATTATCACCGCTAATAATGAGAGCAGAGCCCCTATAGATACACACACGCACGCACACACACACTCTCATATTTGTTCACGTGCACGCCTCGTATCTTCAGACTTGATTAAAAAAACTGTTAAGCATCTCACTGATTAACACTATTAACAGTTTAAGTTGAAGACGAGCTGTGTTTTATTCAGTTTTACGGTTTGATTATTCAAATATCAAAAAAAAAAATCTTCTCCATGATTGTTTAAGGAACAGCAGGATTGGGTTTTATTGCGTGCATCTTTCTCCTTTGAACGTTTAGGCGTTAAATGCAGGATAATCATGAGAGACAACTGGAACTTCCACTGAAGGCAGCAGGTAAGTCCTCTGCCCTCGCTGCATATCAATCGGCTAATCATCAGGGACGTCAGAGGCTTATTCAGCCTTTGCTTGATTCATCCTCTGCGCCTCTAATGGATATGACCTTTGTCTTCCTCTCACACTTCTTCCCTCCCTGCCTCAACCAAACCTGTTTATTCTAATGAGCTCGTATCCTGATTCGCAGGGAAACAAAGAGACCAGTCCAACAGGTTTCTGCTCAGGAAGGTTGCAAACTGAGTGAAATGAAGTGTTAACGTATCCGTCATGATAAGAGCTGTTAAGGAAAGGAGCTTCAATGCTTCCTTTCTTAACTCCTTTAGGATAGGACACACCGGGAAATCCTTTACGAAAGGAAAGGAGGTAATGGCGTCCTACAATCCCAAACTGTTTCTGTGACATCCTGCCAATCATCATGAAAGTTACTGTTGCTGATTGATCATCAGAGATGTATAAAGTACTGGAGTAAAGGAGTGGAGTAGAAGTACAAGTGCTATATCAAAAAACTGACTTGAGTAGAAGTTGAAGTGTTCTTTAAACACCATACTTAAGTAAAAGTACTAAAGTATTCAAAATGTTTTGTACTTAAGTATTGCAAGTAGAAGTATGTAAAAAATGGCTACTCAAGTACTGAAAGTAAAAGTACAAGTAAAAGTACAAGTACAAGTACAAGTTTCAAATATTTGTTAAGGCACAACTTCTAATGTTACAGTGTTACAATGTTCATGGTAGAGTTCTGTGATTTCCCATGGTCTGTGAATGCGTCTGAATGAATGCGGGAGCAGGTGAGAGAGCGCACCTGGCTGCGTCAGGTGTATGACGTACGGCGCACGAGCGAGGTTGATGTGAGACCGGGACTGTTCTGTTGTTTTTTTGGCGTGGTTACGGCCGACAGTCACCGAGTCCTGGAACCAAACCGTTCAGCAATAAATGCAGTTTGTTCAATAACGCCTCGTCGTTCATCACGTGTCCGGCTGGACGCTACAACAGTAACGAGTAACGATTCAGCACATGAAAAATGTATCCGAGTAAAAGTATTAAATTCATCAAAAATATGTAGTGCAGTAAAAGTAGAAGTTGGGGAAAAAAATAATACAGATACTGCATTTTAGTACTTAAGTGGTTCCACTTCGTTACTGTACATCTCTGTTGATCATGTATCTTTGCCATAAGTGCTGTCGTCTTCTCCTAACTCCTTATGACCTCTCCTTCACGTTTTTCCTTGATCTCTTCATCAAGGTCAAAGAAAAGTCTCAGGAGTTATTCCCCCGTGTGAGGGCGTTGCACGTGTAAGCACACGACGGCGATGATGATCAGGAGACCTTTCCTTTTCGGACCCCCCGCCGGGGAGTTGTCTAATGCAGTGGCCTTTTGTGGTGGAAACCATATTTACGTCTGAAACTCAAAACGGTTTTATCAACTCAATTAGAGGCTGACATTTGCCACATCCCCACGCCGGGCCCCGGAAAATCGATGCCTGTGCTGGAGGAATACTGCAGTCCTCACCTCTCACTCTCACTCCCTCACTCTTTGCTGACAGCACACACACATCTACACGCACAAATACAGGATCCCTCCCTGCACCTCGGGGACTTCACACCTTAAGTAGCGATTCTGTTCAGCCACTCTCGGACAAGCCCGCACTGTAAAGGATGTTTCCATATGGACGCATTCCCACATGGCTGTCAGGCCTCTGCTGTAGTGAATCTTACTGCAGCACTGTAAGCTGCAGCGCTCCTTCACTCTGCTGCTGATGCCTTAACACTACATCACATGATGTGTGTGTGTGTGTGTGTGGGGCATAGGTACTGTATGGCTGCTGCAAGGAAGGAATGTCAAGCTACAGGATGTGTGTGCACGTCTCTAGAAACCTTATTACACTCCGTGTCGAGGCAGATCTGTCCATCTTACCGTGGCAATAAATACAGACCCCTGAGCTACTATACATTTACCCATATTCATGCATAAACACCTATGGAGCCACACAAACAACACAATCACAATCACGGCCTACGAGTCATCTACATCAGCTCCTGCTTTTCTTTCCCCCCATAATCAAATTCCCATTATCCTTTCACAGCAGCATATAACTCAGTGTGCCTCTCTCTCTCCTCTGCTTCCACGTCTCTCACTGGCTCTGGTGTCACCCTCACTTCTCTCATCACTACCTGCTCTCCTAATGAAGTGTAATTATCAGATGTTGGGTGGGCGGCAGGGTTCTCGCAGGCCAGGAAGACGTTCAAAGATCTATATGTGGATAAGGACTCTTAATAACTTTCTGCCTCTCTCATTCTCTTTCTCTCTCCTCCTCAGTTTACACCCACTCTGCACACGAGTCCATCTCTATCTCCCTATCCAGCCGACTCTCTCTCTCTCTCTCTCTCTCGCTTGGCGTTGATGTTCTCCCTCCTCCACGGCCTGTTTGGTGCTTTCTAACTGATCATTAGAACAATAATGAACAACTCCTTCTTTGTTTAGTATGCTGTCCGATGCAGTTTTATGTGGAACAGATTGTCACCTTGCAGAACAAACATCTTGTGTAACCAACAATCCCGGAGGATGAAGAAATGACCAACATTAAGCATTGTGAAAATTCTACTGTGGCTAATTATGTAGATGGATCTCCGCGTTTTTCTGGCTCCGCGAGAGCAGGTACTGGAGCTGAGAGCTGTGCTGACCCCTCAAGGTAATTGTGCAGTATCTATAGTAAATGCCTCACTGCACTAGTAATTCCTGGAATAAGATAAAAACCTATAACCTCAAATTACATACGGTACTATTTCCGGTGCTGCACATGTTACTGTTGTTGCTGAGAAAATATGTGATAGATACACAGAAAAATGTTGTTAGCAAGCTGCAACCTCTGTGTCGGTAAACTGAAGCCAATGCATAAGTGCCAAAAACTGCAGTTCCTCTAACGTCCACTTGAGGCTGGCTCCAGAAGTGAGTCAGTCTCCATAAGTCCCCATGTCCAAATGTCCAACTTCACAGCAGAAATAAACATGTTTACAGCCTGGTACAAAAAACAGTTTTGGTCTCTGTAGCTAATTTCCCCGTTCATGACAACTGTACTGAGGGTGAATTTATATACAACTCACCTGTTCACATTATATTAAGGCTTAACGTTATGCAGGATTAAGAGCGGGGACGCTTTGATTGACAGGTGGGTGTGGTTACAGATGGCTTGTATAAAGGTCCACAAATGAATCTTTAGATCAGATGGGAGGTGGAATCACAGCAGAGCTTCAGAAACCTGTGGGTGGCGCTCTTTTGATTAAACCTTCTTCTTCTGCACTTGTTTAATGGCACTCAATCCAGCAGCTCCTCATGTTCACATAACAAACCATTTTCTTAAAGTTTGTCCCACATGTGGACGGAAACGTCTTGTAATTCAGCCACATTAACATTAAGGAATTGATCATTTATACCAAAATAGTTCGCACAGATTTACCGGAAAGAGCTTTTTCAAAAAATAAGAAGAAAGAAAAAGAAGTATGAAGATTCTACTGGGAAATATGAATGAGCCAATGAACTGAAACGATGCATGCTCTCCATGCCGACCATGAACTGTGCGAACAGGACGTCATATCAGATCAGTTCGTGGAAATAATGTCATGGTAACCGTCAGCTGCAGAGCCCGGCCGCTCTTTGAAGTGGAAATTTGACCATTTGCTAAAAAGATTCAGCAAACTAAACACCTGATAAGGAAAATAAGCTTCTGTGTCTTCCATCTTTTTGTCTGGGGGATCCACAACAAACCGCCACAGCTAATTTAGCTCCGGCTTTGTTTGGGTCCTCGTTGGTCTTCCACCGGTCCAGAGGGGCCAGCATCTGATTTAACAGGATGTGACACGACCTGAATTAACAATAGGAGCAGAGCGCTTCTACATGTGGGCTGGAAAATAACAAATAATCTATCATTTATTAACAGAGAGGGTGTCTTTGCAGCCTAAGAATATAAATCATGTATTTCACATCACATCTTTCATCAAAGCGTACTCGTGTATTCATGTTTGTGCTTTACAATCTTGTTCCTGCGCCACTCGAAATAACTTGATATTTGTGTTTTTAATCCGTCCCTCTGTGCTCTGTCACTCCACATTTCTCCATTTCAAAATCATCCTCTCTCACTGACACTTCATCATTGTTCATTTATATGCAAATTTGCTCCAATACTGATAATTTCTCTAAAGACGGAGGTGAGCTACCTTTGCCGTCCATCAAGAAGAAGAAGAAGAATAGCACTGTGCGTTACATGAATCGAGCTTTTCTTCACTTCATCACGACTGTATAACAAACTTTTAACATTTAATAATAATTTAACTTTCATCTCATGTGTTGTCAACATGTTAGATCATCTATAGGTCCTGCTGCAGACATGTGCCAAGCTATGAACACGTTTAAACTCTACAACTAGACATATATAATTAGAATTAAGGACGAGAAACAAACAGGGCGATGTGATGTGATGTCAGGCCTGCTGCCATACGACTACCCACCGACACAAACCGTCACCTGAACACACCACTGACATACAGCCGTGCCTGTTGCTGATTGTTTAAAGAAGTATGGAGTAATGTTCCCTGTATTTGGTTCTTTTGCAGTCTTGTTTTGTTTGTTCAAAGTTCAAACTTCTCCAGTTCAATGAAGATCAATTCCCCCTGCAGCTTTTCATAACTCACAGAAAACATTCCTCCTTCCACGGGAGGGAGAGACGTGATATTGAAGACGTAGAGTTGAGGTGAAATGGACGTGTGAGGAGCGTTCAGAAAGTTTGTTGCTGTAGTTTGGTCGCTTTAAAACACGGACAGCAGCTGCAGCACCGACTACCACTCAGCTCATGGAGCCAGTTATGGTATTTTAAAATCCTGTAGCGCCCAATTACTTCAATTTGCATCAAAATCCTACTCCTCCTTCTCACAGCCATAACACACAGACATTATACATATGTATTCAGATTCAGAGTGAGTAACGCTTCCCGAGGTTTATCTCCAATGCCAGCGTAAACGTCTGTTTAGAAATCATCCAAAAACAGAACCAGAACTTCTCTGAGAGTCATCACGCTTTAAATTTTCAGAGTAATCCAGTGATAGCTGTCTGTGCATCGATAGAAGGACTATCAAATAGTTTATTCAGCGTACTTTTAACGGTTTGCCAAAATGTGACCAAATACAGGCTAAAAAAACGAGAGCATGATCCACTAAATAAAGAATAATCCTAAAAACAGGAGTTACAAATCCATTAAAAGGTCCAGTGTGTAGGATTTTCCGCCATCTAATGGTGAAGTCGCAGAGTGCAACCAACTGAACACCACTTGCATCAATTTTGGCGACCTGAGACTGAGAACAGGCCGTGAAGAGTGTGAGGCCCTGTCTACAGTCAGTGTTTGGTTTGTCCAAACCTGTGGCATCTGCAGATATAAAAGTCTTATTCTAAGGTAACAAAATCAGAAGGTTTCTTACTTTTAGGTGATTATATTCCTCCTATAAATACAGCCTCCTGAGTCTGGACCTTTAATATTAACTTAATGTCAGTGGAGAGCGAGCTATAAAATGTGTTTGACCTCAGTCTGACTGTAACCGCTCACTTTGCTCTGATAATGTCCCGCTAACATTCTTGTGCATGTTTTGGAAGTGTCCTATTACCTCAACCTTTTGGAAATATGCTAATTCCACTCTGGCTGATTTACTACAATTGGATTATGTTCCAGACTCTGTCTATAATAACAAATCTTTCAACCTTAATCGGAGAAGGATGCTCTGCTCTTTCTTCTTTCTGGGGGGGAGAATCTGTTATATAGTCTCAGTTCAGCTCTTTGAAACCTTTAGGAACACACTGGCTTTTCACTTCCAGGAACAATGTGAACATTGGCTGTCTCACTGCAGGTTAAACAAGGCTCCCCTAAGACTGTACGAGTCTGGATTTAGATGGCCACCGCTATCAGGAACCTCGGTAATGAGTAAATGTATGATAATGAACGTCCTTAATGTCTGCTGTGATGGCTGCAAAGGCTGTGTTTCTTCTGCTTGCCTTTATGTTCATATGGATTCCCTTGGATTCCAGGTTGGTGCTTGATATTGTTACTGTTGTGCCTGGCAGTTATGTGCAAAGTGCACCAAAAAAAAAGCAACTGAAAGACAATGAAGAGCTGATCACTCCCCGTACATTCCCTGTAAATTGAGGCCATTATCCCCATTAACTCCTGCTAGGAACAAATCCTGGCTATACCTCTGTGTGTGTGTGTGTGTGTGTGTGTGTGTGTGTGTGTGTGTCATCATATCCTCCTGTATATGAATGTAATCAGAGCTTCCATTTCTCTGCATCTTGCTTTGTTATTATTTCTGCTCCTGACATTATTTGGAGCGCGTGCACAGTAAATTGTGCCATAATGCACATCATTGTTACATTAAACTACTGAACCTGCCGCTGAGGAGCCACAGGAAGGAATACAAAAAGAAGAAGGAATACACAATAGGGAAATGAAGTAAATCTAATTTCTGGCAGTAGATGTTAGCATTTGCATACATATTGGCAGAGTCATTTCAAAGGCAACATGAAGCTTTGAGAGCTAAACCAAAAAACAATGCCTCATAAAAATCCTCAACAATGGGATTTAGCCCACAGACTCTGAGCAGGTAGGAAACTGCAGACACATGTATCTGAAGCTAAAGACTACGAACTCGAAGAGAGTCCACGTATGGAGGAACAGGAACAAGGGCCACGCCTCAAACTCCTCCGTCTACCAGCGACCCTGTTTTCTCCTCCCATCCTCCACCACCTCCTCCCTTCTCCCTCCCTGCAGCACATCACAACATGCAATAAACCTGTTTAAACCTGAATCCGTACAGGCGTGGTCCTTGTTAGTGAAAAGTTGTTTACAGGCAAACGATCAAACTTCCAAGTGTGCCTGAAGGTGACGGTCCTGTGTCGATGGTTTCATGTTGCCCTTGACCAAGTTCAGCACAGCTCACTCAGATCCTTTTAATAACTCTCCAATTGACTTCAAATTAACCAGAACCCGTTATAGAACAGAAATTTCCCCTGTTGTGTGAGAAAGGGTGTCACCAAGACATTAGCTTTTTGACTTCACTCTCTCTCTCTCGCTCTCTCTCTGCCTTTGCTCATCCTTTCTTCCTTTCTCTTCATGATAAAGGGCTCTTTTTAAGGAGAACAGAAAGCTTGTCAGGATTTGGCCAGCTGGGGAAAGTCATTTGAGGCCCAAATTGATGCGCTCTGGACTCTCAATAGTATCTCTCCAATAGTGGGGGCAGGATAGAGGGAGACGCGGTGGCCGGGACATTGTTCCTCGTAAATGGCTCTTTATTTCATAGGCGAAGTTGGGAAATGAGCAACGCCGTTCATGGCTGCCGCCGCTGTACCGAGGTGGACGGCCATGCGTAAAATAGAACACTAAGAAACAGGAGCCACTAATATCTTAACAACTGAAAAGTCCACGGCTCTCCTACATCATGTGCAGCTTTACTGGTGATGGAAACACATGCAAATAAAGTCCCTATAAGTTATAAAGCCGAGGCTGTGTGTGAACACCATCCATCATGCTGATGGGGTGTGTGTGTGCAGCCTGCGCAGACATGAATCCATACACACCCCGTGACTGGCTGAGCCAAGCCCCTTGGACCATAACCGGGAAGAGAGGCGAAGCATTTCAAATCACCAAGATCTCCAAATGCAAAAGTGTGTGTGTGCATGAAATCTGTGTGTTTGCCTGTGCAGGTGTCCGTCTGCTGTACGGTATTAAAATGCCAGCAATTTCTTCTCCCTCCGTCTTTGTGTGTGTGTGTGTGTGTGTGTGTGTGTGTGTGTGTGTGTGCAGCTGTGATCCATGAGATTCAGGCTGAGCTGTCACTCCGCTAATCTGCCCCAGTAGAAACACAGCTCGGAAAATGTCATCTGAACATTCCGAATTGTGTTTACACTCGCTGCAGGTTCCATCGCTTCTAATTTGACAAGTCATTATCACCCGTGCTCGCTCTCCCCTGCTTCCCTCTCGCGGCCTGAGACAACAAAAATAAAAGCAGAGGAGGACGGGGAGACAAAACAAGGCCATTAAATTCCTCTCACAGACATTGTGCTCTCAATAATCAGGTAATCCAGACACCTAGGCCCGAACAGGGAAGATTATTGTTATTTTCATTCATTTACATTATGAGCTCTTCTGCTCGGGACGTCTCTGTAAACTTCACGTCTTTCAAAAAGTCATTCCCAGAGGCCGGCTTATGTTTCCAGGAGACAGAAACTGGACAGAGAAGGCCTCGTGGTGAATCTGTTGGCTGCTGGTAAAGCAGCAGCTGGTGGCTACATATGCACATGGCTCTCCGTCAGACACCCTCAGGCCCACAGTGAAAGCAGTACAGTGGGAATTCAGAAAACGGTGGGCCGGCCTTGCACAACAACGAGTCGTCTGAATTTAGTGACAGAACTCGATGCGATCGACGGGCTTGTCTGGGCTTGATAAGAATCACCAGACGCAGGCTGAAAAACTTCCTGAAACTGAGCTGCCTCTCCAAAAGTTTAGTGGGCCATTGGATTTTATATCCTCAGGGTTTGTGGAACGAGCATTTCTCATGACCTCTATTACCGAGCGTACAACTTACACCCTGGAGAGAAAAAAACTCTGAAATATACACAATCTAACTGCAGACAGGGACACACACACACGCAGAGGAAACGGGGTCTTAAATAGATGCTTCCACCAAGAAATGTTTCAGATGGGAGCTCTGGTGAACTGTGCCGGTCCCTGCAGATCGGCCCTTTAACTCAGATTTGTACACTGTGTGCTGAACACTCGTGGGAATAATGTACAAAGTAATCTGTGCGGTATACAATATTCATGGTTATATGCAGATAAACTGGTGTTACTTAGGTCATCATAGTTTTTCATTATTTACCACCTTTAATAATAGAGCAGGATGATTTATTCATCTGATACATTAAACACATCAGTCATCCTGTGTGTATGTTTCTTCTCGTGCTTTTTAAATCTTACTTTTGTTGCAGTCATACATGGTGATGGTGCAGACGAACTTCTTCAAACTCGACTGTAGACGTGATCATCAGCCCCACATCCCCTCACCAAAACCACTCACAGTTTCTGTCTCCACCCCGTCATAGTCACAACCTCGGAGTCATCCACATCACCCCTGTCCTCCAGAACCTCCACCGACCGGCTCCCTGCATTCAGTACAAAGTCCTCCAATAACCAGGCCCGCTTTCTACCTCACTGACTTGCTCCATCGCCACACAATCCTCCATTCGTCTGATGCTGACCTCCTGACTCAGAGCTTTCTTCTCCTCCCTCTGGAGCGCTCTCCACCAAACACATCCGTGACTGTAGCGACCTCCCAACATTCGAATCACACCTCGTCTTCTTGACAATGAAACAAATACAATCATGGCTGTGGTTGAATCAGAGATTTGATGCTGAATGGTGGGAGTGGGAGAAGCATGGACGCAGTGACCCACCTATCTATTGTGACCTAGAGAGAGAGAGAGTGACAGTGACGCCCAGAGAAGTTAATGACACTCCTGCTGCCCGAGGCTCCGACTCAGGCACAATGCCCATGATCATAAAACACACACACACACACACACACAAACACACACGGATCTCAAGTGGCTCCTATTGAAACATTTATATATGTTGCTATACAAGCTCACCCAGTACAGTGCGGTGCTGCTACATTCATCACCTCATGCTGGGCTATCGACTGCTAAGACAGAGCTGAAGGGGTCAATAAAAAGCTGCTATTCAAATCATTCACTCTGCTCGAATGTCACTCATCTTCAATGATTTCTCCTGCCTCACCTCCTCCTCCTCCTCCTCCTCCTCCTCCTCCTCCTCCTCCTCTCATCTCCCTTCCCTCTCCTCGTGTCTCTGTTTTCTCCCCCCTCCTCTCTCGTGTCAGCGGTGCACTAACAAGGTCAGAGATCTGCAGAGACTGACCACTTATGCACCGTGATCACACATCCACAACATTACAGCACACACACACACACACACACACACACACACACACACAGTATGATGATTTGATAAGTTAGTTTCATTAATTACCCTCAGAAGGCCTCGTTCCTGCTCCCCCCTCTCTCTCTCCCTCTCTCATTACAGGGGAGGCGTTGAAGCTACAGCACGATGCCCTCGTTAAAGTTTCACTCCCCTGGTTTCTTTCCATGACACCTTCCGGCTTATACCCATCATCGATCCTCATTCGATCCCCCGTTCTTACTCCCCCTTGTACTCGACCCTCGTTTAATCCCACCATCTTCAATCTCTACCCTCTTTTATCCCAACGTCCCCAACTCTCACCCACCTCCGCTCCTTTATTCCAACTAACTCACAAGTGGTGTCCTCTTTACCTCAGACAGTCTAAGTAACAACATGCAGAGAGATAGAAAGGAAGAAGAAGAATCACTGGACGTCGCGTGAACACGTGTGTTTACCGTGTGCCACTTATACATGCAAGCGTACGTGTGCTATGTACAGTATGTGAAATAAACCACTTGCATTGAAGGAGACGATAAACGAGTGAGCGCCGAAGATGAAAGAACATTTTCAATTAAGATGAGTATGAAGCCTGGTTCATTAATAATGCAAAAATCATTACCCCCATTACGATAGCGTCCCAGTTTAAAAGACGGCGTGTGCGTGCGTGTGTGTTTGCTCGCCAGCTCTCTGCGTGCAAGCGAGCGTCGAGTGTGTGGAAGTAAAATGGATTCCTCGAGTGATTTGGTGCCAATAATTCATCCCCACCACCCCCCGCCCCCTTGATGGCCAAAGGAAGAAAAAGCTTTACAGCTTCTCAGAAACCTGCAGCGCCTTGCGTGTGCAGAAAGCATGCACGGTCCTGCACATGCACAGTCCTGCACATGCACAGTCCTGCACATGCACAGTCCTGCACATGCACATACAAAGCCTGCACCCTGTCGTCTCACCTGCAAGCGTGCAGGGAGAGAGGAAAGAGTGCAAGCGAAAAGAGAGAGAGACAAAGAAAAAGACAGAGAAGAGTCAGATGGGCAGACTCGTCTGATGCATCCTCCTAAAATATTTATGCAACTGGAGATTTCTGTCCCTGATTCAGTCCAATTAAAGCTCGTCTCTGAATGAATGTGCATGTGCGGGAGCCAGCTGCAAACACAACACTGCATCTCTTCACTTCCCTGTCTGTATTTCATAACGCCGTGTTGGCGCACAGCCACAGTACACCCAAATACACAGGACATTCTTCCATGAATGCAACGCTCTGACCGTGCAATGTCATGCGCTTATTCTCCGCATGCCTGCGCTGACATTATAAATTACCGCCTGCGTTTAATGCAACAGCAAACACTCCTGACATTAACCTGCTAGCTAGGAATTAAAGCGATCCCCTTTACGTCTCAGACTGCTGAATTATTCAGCGGCTTGACAATAAGGAGTGGCGCTGGAGAGGACGGGGGGCCTTTGGGTGGGCACTTCTAAGACAAATGACACAGATCTTAACATGCACTGCTCTCCTGTGGCACACGCATTAGTCTCACGAAGGCGCCTCATAAACATCCAGGAAACAATGAGCAGGGTGAACAGAAATACAGCAAATGAAAAGAAATTGCACCGACGACGACTAACAAAACATCGGATTCCTCCTCGCTCCCGTCTCCGAGCTTCCATGCTCTCCCTGGGCCTGGAAGAGCAGGGAGGGCAGCGCCTGTGCGGCAGCTTTAAATAGGAATTAGCAGCGTTTCATTGTGATAGTGATTGAGTATGGGTCCCTGGGGTGGGTCTGCTCATTGTTACCAGGCCTTGTAAATCTACAGTAATCCTCCCCCAGTGCAGGCCAGAAACACACGCATGAATATTGTACATACATGCACGCTTATTTCTGTCCGACACGACGATGAATCTATGAAAAATTTAAATTCCCAGCCCCACGCCTGACAGAAAAATGTGACTGATTGCAAAATCGGGTCCGTGTGAACGTGATTACCCAGAGTTTGGTTCCTTATACTAGCTACTATCCATAGAGCTCATTCTTTAACATTTGGCCTCCACCCACTGCCTCCACCCACACAAACACACAGACACATGGTCGGTGAGACACAGTGAGGATGCAGAACTAGTTTGCAGTTTGCTGACTCCATCTCTTGCAGGCTTCCCATGGTCAGGGTTCACCTGCCCCTGCACTTTACATATTAAAAAAATATATCTAACACTAGTTTGTGAACTTCACTGAGCCGGGCATACAGGATCACTGAAGCAGAAGCCCGATCGGCCGAGGTTGGCAAATACTTCAGCGTATACTGAAGAGGCAGAGCACAAAGGAGTGCAGAGCCTTATACAAGCTGCTCGTGTGCTTTCTGAGCTTAAATGTTTAAACGTTCCAGCATAAATCAGCCCTGCAGCTCGCGCTGACAATAGAAAGGGCAAGCTGTGGTCGATTTATGGCTGTGTGAGATCTAAATTTTAATATTTCAGCTTTGGAAATGTCCCGTCAGAGCATTTCATTAGCTAACGAACAAATGATACAAGGAAACAGACAAAAACTGACACCTACAAATGATATACAGTAGAATCAGGAGGGAGTGGAAGAAGTATTGGGAGCCTTGAGCAATATAAGAATGTAAAAATATACTCTAAAATGTAAACAAATTGTTTTTTAGCCACTTGGGTGAATCACCTCTTTAATCCATATGCTTATGCACACATACAAGTCAATATTTAGTCTCTTAGTTATTGTGTTGCCCTGTAGCATGGCCTCATGGTCGGGTTTGGTTTGGTTCCAGACATTGGTTACATGTTTTCTGTCTGCCTCTGAACCTGCCACCATCAAATAAAGGAAGAACAAACTTAAAGAAAGAGTAGGAGGCTGTCAGACAAAAGTAGAACAAATCACAATAAAGTATGAAGCAACATGAACTGGAAATACTCAAACAATATTTGAAGTGCGTGGAGTTAGATTTGTGTGTGATGCACAACAATAAATACATTTGATATCTTTCATATTTGTGGTTTGATGAGCCAACCTTGGAATAAAAATGGAACGTAGCCGTGTGTAATGTGACTCAGGCTATTCAAAGTGCAATATCATGCATTCAATTCAAATATATAAGAAAGTAATAAAAGCAGTCGTCGTCTATTAGCATGCCCTGCCCTCACATTTATGTGCATGCACTCATCAGTGCCCACAGACACACAGAGAGCCGGCGCCAGCCCACACTGAGAAATCCTCTCTGCTGCTCTGTCAGGCATGCACTTTATATACTATATTCATATTTAAGCACACAGTGGGTGATGGCTCCTCTCTGGTGCACAGTAGGTGTTGTGGAAATAAATATTTTATACTATAATCTAATTGCATTTTGTGGCCCTGAGCGCCCTACCAGACAATCTACAATACCGCTCTAATGGCAATGCTACCTAGTGTATGCTGAAGGCTTCATACACACACACACACACACACACACACACACACACACACACACACCAATCTAGTTTATGGAGTTAGCATCTGTGAAGCTCACACATCTGCACACAGGTCTACAGTTCATGGAGCATCGTGTCTTTATGTGGGTCTGTTTACATTATTCAAAAGGAAGCCCGATATGCCGACCGAGTCTGTGAAGCATGCAGTCGTGTCACAGAGGACTGAATGCGCCTCTGCCTCTGCGTATTGACCAGAATGGCCTCGTAAATCCTCGTGAAGCATGTAAACACAAAGACAGACATTCTGTGATGAACCTGCATACCGTTTCTCTTCACATCGGCGTTCTATGTAGCCTAAAGATGGCAACCGTGCAGCTTCAAGTGCATGCACAAATAAAAACAGACAAACATAGCAGATAACAAAATGTTGTTTGGGCTGCGGGCCACAGAGGTTTAGTATCGTCCTCCAACGATGGCCTTATTGACAATTTATAGAGCCAGACGTGTATAATCTGAGAGAAAGACCAAATCGATATCCAGCACGGAGTCCGGCACCGAGCTCAGATGAAGGTTTGACCCGCTCGAAAACAGGAGCCTGGAAAAGCTCCATCAACCCCAGAGGCCAACTACCGGACAAATCCCAAGAAGCTCGGTTTTAATAAGGGAATCAAAATAATCATAAGGCCACAGGCCGGCCTCGGCTTTATTTTTGTGTCTTTCAAATATGTGGCTGATGGATAGACACCGGGCCAGCATATCCCTCCACACACACACAGAGCAAACAAACAGATGGTCACATAGTCAAACATCATTTTCTAAAGGTCGAGCTGTGAAAACAAAAAAGCAGTCCAGAGTGAGTCCATAACTCCAATCTGCTGCAGCCCTGCATGCGTCCGAGCCTACCGCAGGGCTGCAGAGGTTCACAGAAATCCCTTTAGGATTACCCGGGATGGCTGTGTCTGTACTGCTGCTGATGCACAGTCACAGGGTGGGCTCAGTGCAGCACGCACAACTCCCCGATATGACTTTCTTCTGGCACACAGCCAGCATTTACATATGAATAAATATGAGGAAAAATCAAATAAATAAAAGGAAAGCAGGGAAAAATAATCCTGTTAAAGATCAAACAGCAGGCTCCCTCTTCCCTCCTCCTGCCGTTCTCTGCTGCCTCCGTGTTTCTTCAATTTATACCTATATTCCTCAGCTCGTCTACGCTCCCACCTTTCTCCCTTTTTACCTCACCTCCCTCGCTCCATACCTTCACTTTCAGTATTAATTTCTAGCTCCACACATCCTCTTTCTCTCCATCTCTTCTCCCATCTCCTTTTTCGATTTCACGGCCGGCCATATCTCTAATCTCGCTCTTCCCCCCTTCTCCCCTGTCCAGCGCTCCCTCGCCACCCTTTCCCTCCCTCCCTCGCTCCCTCTCTTCCCCCCTCGAGTGCAGAACTAAATGGAGATTAATGAAGGGAGGAAGATGTGTCTGTCATCCAGACAGTCTGATGCAGCCACCACCACGGCCGGCCAAGTACGACTGGATCTATGGGAAACAGCTACGCGCTCCAGCAGAGAAAGAACTACAGATTAGCACTCCACACTTCTATTTAGATTATTTGTATTGATATTAAGCATGTGTTCCTTTCTGCGGTGATAGAAAAATGTTTGGTACATGGGATTTCTATCCCCTCTCTCACACTTTTATCCTTTCATTGTAGGATATTCAGAGCACACCGCAGCGTCTCATTTCCTCCCCAAGTTTAAATCCTGACAACTGACGGCCGCTCGCTGCTCACACGCCAGTCAAACGGCTCCGATAAGCCCCCCGGCAGGAAATTGACTCGTATTTTAGAGCTTCATCTTCCACATCACATCCTTCCACCACCCATCATGCCCTTGGTTTAGAGGTCAAGCGGCTTTTGCTAATCTTGTATGCAAATTTGGCGCATTGGTACAGTGTGAACACGAGGGCGGCGTGCGAACCGTGTCCATAATTCATGAGCCATCAACAGTGACAAGTTACACGTATGTCTGAACACAACTTTCTACTGATACTGGCTTTTTTCTTGCAGGAGTGCAGTCAGTGCTGGGTGTGAGCATTAAAGAAGTCTTAAAGACAGGCTGTCATTTGTGTGTGTGTGTGTGTGTGTGTGTGTGTGTGTGTGTGTGTGTGTGTGTGTGTGTGTGTATTCAGAAATGGATGAGCCAGCTGCATGAAATATTTAACATGGACTGCAATAAAATGCTCTGGATTCGCCTCCGTTAACATACCGTAACCTTCCTCCCGTCATATCTCCATGATATTACCGTGTTGTCTTATTGAGACGATGAGATAACGTGTGTGTGTGTGTGTGTGTGTGTGTGTGTGTGTGTGTGTGCATGAGAGAACAGGGGCGTGCACTCATCAGAGCTGGCACGTATTAAAAATAAACACCCTGATGAGGATGATGAATTTACTCACAAGGTAATTACAAGCATCAATTAAAGCCCATGCATGAATATGCCACATTTAACACTACACACACACACACACACACACACACACTCGCTCTCTCACATAGCCTGTGTGGATTAGCAGCTGTTTACGTGCGCGGTATATTCATCTAGGCCTATCCATTGTGTTCCTCCTCTTAGCCCGGCTGGATGGCACTTCTCAAGGCGCAGACATCTCCTCACACTGCACAGCATCCAGGGGGAACACAGCAGGAGGGACCGGGCTCATGTGACTGTACTATTGGTGAGAGAGAGGGAGAGGCAGCAAACTGACAGGCTGGCTGGCGTACACAACTGGGACTGCAGTTAAGTCGACAGGAAGACTCCTGCGAGGCTGCTGCAGATCTGCTTTAGGGGAACTGGAGCTGAGTTACATGAAAGCATCTGCCCGGTTAAAATAGAGTCCAATTTCTGCAGCTGTTTTTCGAAAGTCTCACTAAAAGCAGAGCTTTACAGAATGCGCTGAAATGACCTGAAATCAAAAAGGTATATTTACTCAACGGTGTAATTGAGTTTGGATAGATAAGATGACCTAAAAAAGCGTGCAGGAGGAGTCACAAACCTTCAATCTGTAATTAAAAAGCAGTGCTGACATTTGTGTGCCTGGACCACTGTTTCCTTCAGCTTCTTTACTGGCTATAGGAATGAATGAATAAATAATGACTATTTAAATTTAGAACGCAAAGATCACGGAGGAACCGTCAACCCTCCTCCTGCTTCTTTTTCCTTCAAAATGTCACAGCGAGATTTGACATCATTAACTGTCATGGAGCGATCCCTTCACGCTACATCCCCCCACCTCCTGTTCTTTGTTTCTCCACGTGCCTTCATCCCTCATCCTAATCAGCCCGGGGGTAATGCCTGTGTCAGGTCTGCTCATCTGTGACTCTGACATGGCAACTGCTGGGACCCTGAACACAACTCACATTCTGCACACACACACACAGCAAGGAAGAACATCTACATGGAGACAAGCCGTACACCACGACTGTATTATGTTGCTTTCACACCAGGATAGTCTGTGGGACTATCACACTGCAGCTTCACATCGCACTTTTGAATTGGCATCAATTGGGTTCACATGGAAGCGGGCAAGAGACCCCTGTTTCCAGGCGGACCAGAGTTCGGATCGGCTTTCACACCTGCCCAAATGAACCGGACTATCCGAGGAAATGAACTTTGGTCTGTTTAAAGCGCTGGTGTCAAAGGTTCTTGGTTATGTCGAGGCTTTACTGTTGGCTTAACACGAGCAGCTTATTCCATTTATTTATATAGCGGCAAATTATAACAAGTTCAATCTCATGACACTTTCCAAACAGAGCAGGTCAGGACCGTACTCATTGTATTATTATTTACAGAGACCAACAATGCCACAGTGGTGAGGAACGACCGGAGCCCATTGGTGGACGGTCATCCGCCACAAATGTCCACCACATAACTTTATATATAAGTGCTAGAAGGTAGCGATGATGCACTGTGGCACTGAACAAGTCTGGTGATCGACCGATACCTGTAGCAGGGCGACATGACAACATACCGCAGCTTTACAGAAGTCTTCAGGTTTCAAATCTAAATCTCTCCTAACCAAATGATTTGTAATAAAATAGTTCCCCAATAATCCCAAACTCTGCCCTGTAAATGGACTGGCTGGATGACACTGCATTACGATGTGCATTGGCACCCCAGCAACATTAAATTAATGAGGGGGTTGCACTTTTCTTTGCACTGGAGTTGGTCTGAACTTGGCCTGACTGTAGCTGGAGGTGCACACAATCTGACAATGCAATGGATGATTGTAATAAATACAGGTGCATTCCCTAATGAAAGTGTTCAGATAAGACGGCTCATTTATTCGCCTTCATGCTGCCGGACTCCTCCGTATCTACAACAAACAAGCAAACTGATGAGACGCAGTGTTACGACAACTGCTACGAATGACGGACAAAACAAGAGAGGTGACAAAAATAAAAGTTGGACAAATCAAATCTGTGCACCTCTGAAAGGAAGCAGATGGCGGGTTCCTCGACAGACCAGTGAAATTATCGCCTCCGGAAGCCTCTACAACACTGTTATCACCGCCGTCTGTTCTCTAACTGAAGGATTAACCAAGGCCTGATCTTTAGGCTTCAGAGCTCCGGCCTCTGCTGGCCCTGCACTCGGACAGAAACATGGACGGAGCGTTGCAGCTCTGGGGTAAACACAAAGTCTGCGTGCATTCCTGAACTAAATCACAGAGACGGCAGCCGCCAGTTAAACACAGTGAAGGGGATGTGTTGTGATTACCAAAGATGAAAATGTGTCCTGACATAAAATATGTGAAGCCCAGAAAGCTGCTGTCTTCCCATTCATCTCTGCTGTGCAATCACAGCGCTGCCTCCATATCGTTTTATGTACTGTAATGTTAGATTTCTGCTCTACTTTGTCTACCACTTCTCCTTCATTCATATGCTAATATTCTTATTTTAATTCCTCTTCGCCCTCCCTCTTACTTGCAGTGTTCACTCTCTCATCCGCCGTGTTAATATTGGCATTCCTCTAATTCCCCCTCCCTCCCTCCTTCCCTCCCTCCGTCCGTCCTCTTTCTCTCGTCTTTCCGTCCTCTTTTGATCTGTGAGCTGAATTATTCCATCTTACCCGGGCTTTTAATTCTCTTGATTGAGCCAATTACCTTCTGGCTGGATCAATGTGGGAAAGGTAATGATTTAAATGGCTGCCGCATAAAGCCACATAACCACTTCGACTGGTGCAAAAAGGGAAAGGGAGGAGGAGGAGGAGGAAAGAGCAAAGGAAGGTGGTTTAGCGGGGGGGGAGGGAAATGAATATCCTCTCTTTAACAGAACCGTGCATGATTCAGCATGTACGTTTAAGTGCTTCATTTTGTGTCCCTGCCTCTACCTGCTGTATGCCACAATGTAAAACCGTGCAGGGGAGGCAAGACTGTGCAAACCCAGTTTCCTCAGGGATTATCTAAAATGTATGGGCTCTGTGGAAACTGGGTCAGTCTGATCCTAAATGGTGCCATCGTAGCAGAAACCCACTAAGTCAATATCCTTCAGTATCCACACAGGCCCTGGCTCGCTCGCTTGTCATCCTACCTCTAGTTCATCCAACATGTACACGCTTACATGTGCACATACATACAAACACACACACACACACACACACTTTGCCCCATCATAGCGACTTGTCATCTCCTGTTGAGTGAGCTGTCCCATCCTATTTGGCCTTCCTTCTATCTATTATTGATGTAATGGAGCATTGTATCTAAATGCAGCTCCTGCCTGTGACAAGCACTCCAGCCCGGAGGGAACCAGGGGAAGCAGGCCAACGGCTGCGAGCTCCTACTGGGCTCGCTCTGGGGGCGAGTCAGTGGATGGATGGATGATTTGAGCAGGTGGTTATCTTGGGCTTGGACTCGGCCTGACACAGATATCTGTGGCAAAGAACTCTCTCTTCATTTTGTATCATCAGGCCATTTTCCAATATGTAACATGCTGTAGAGGTGTTTTATAATTCCACATAGGCGTTCATTATGTAAATGTTCCATATGGCTTTACTGAGAAGAAGAAGAAGAAGCTGAAAAGTTAGTTTGTGAAGACCGGAGTGCTCTCTGAGGTTGCATCAGTGATGGATTTTATAACTCTGCTAATAATTTTTATCAATTTCATCAAGTATCAGTAAATTCTGTCAGTGCTCGAGCATCAAATGAGAAGATTCCTATTTGCTGACATGCTGTATATAAAACGTTTTCACAATATCACCGTTGGCATGAAGGAAAGTTGAAATTATAGCAGAGGAGTAGAAAGAACTGTTTTTTTTTTCTTCTTTTAACCTTCTGAGCTGTGATATGAAAAATTCATTTTTTCTTTTTTTTTTTTAAAGTAGGCTCATTCAGTGTTTCGGGCATTGAGCGGATTTTATTTTCTTTGAGGAAAAAGATAAGTGTTCAAAGAGCGAGAAGGAGAATGAGATGCGTTTACATTTTTACCTTGAGCTGAAATCACCTTCACGTTAAAGAGTATTTCCACCGAGTGTTTCAGAAGCCCACCAGACTTTGTTAACTTGCTCAGATTTGGTCATTTTTGATTCTACGGAGAGACTTGAAAGTGTTCTGACCTCGAGAACACTGTTGTGCAGAAGTCAAAGGCTTATTCTTATTAGTAATTATACAAAACGAACCTTTGGACAAGTTTTAAAAAGATAATGTTGCTCTGCAAATGCACCTTTTAATCGGTGCAGGCAGATGAGAGCACACAGATTCCTGCGAGGAACAAATGGCCACAGTTCTGCACTTTACAGTCAAAAACACAGTGATCGAGAGGATTGTTGAAGCAAAGTACAAGTCTCTGAACCAAACTAACAAACAAAGCAATGCAAAGCATAGCGCAAACATGAAAACTCTGCTCTTATGAGTGGAGGTATACTCTCTTATCAGGGAGCACTATCCAAATGCACATTTGCATTTAACAACAGGGACGGGACAAAGCGAGCATTAGTGAGGCCGGTGGTCCAGACCTGGAGGAACCAAAGTTTCAGTTTGAGTTCATGAAGTGGACTTACTGCGAAAACTGGATGAACCAAGAAGAACACAGGACGTCTCAGGAAGGAGCAGAGATCATCGTGTGACTCAGAGGTTCACTAAGAGTGAAACGCAGTAAAACTCTTTGACTGCACACTTTTCCTCCACATCCAATAACAAATGACTGAAAACAGAGCTGAGCTCCCTCTACCAGCTGTCACCATCCATGTGCTCGAGCAGGGCAGATAACACGAGGAACAGGTCCTCCATGCACACGGTGCAGCAGAAAGATTGAATGACTTACTGAACAGTGAGGCAGGCTCGGGGTCAGGGAACGTGGCAAGAATCCGTCCAGGATAACGCTCGACGCAACAAACTAACGGCAACAGGTGAGATGAATGAAACACACTGACAGGAAGTGAGGTCAGCTAAGACACATGAAAAACTCTTTCAGCATAAAACAGGAAACAGCTGAAGCCCAAACTATGACTCCAGGAGCTTCAATGCTTCCTTTATCATCTCCTTCAGCAAAAGAAAGGATGTTCATGGAAGCTCCCGTTGCTGATTCATCATATATCTTTGCCATAACTTGCTAATATGTTTCTCTATGAGCGGACACTCTATCTGACTCTGTGACAGTTTATATTTCCTGCATGAAACCACACGGTCAGAGCGTGGGGAGTATGTAGGAAGGATCTCAGATGAGCGTTTTGTAGTCCATCTTCTGGACTTTGTAGTTTTACCACAGATCTCGTCAGTAACATTCACCGTCGCTTCATGACGTAGTCGAGTGTAAGAGCAGTCGTCTTCTCCTAACTCCTCATCACCTTTCCTTCACATCTTTCCTTGACCTCGTGATGTTTTCCATAGAGGTCAAGGAAAAGTGTTTAGGAAAAGACTTTTTTGATTTTTTTGACTATTCGTCTCTTTTTATCGAAGTCTATTCATGAAAACAACCTGAAGGAGGCGTCGTCTGATTATCACAACACCAATGACTGACTCAGAGAGAACCAGCAGTGGTTGAATGCGTGCCATGTTTTTTCTCTTGAATGAAACTCGTCCATTGACTGCTGGATTTTAACAGCGAGGTCACAGATGATTTACACACAGCCGAGCCTCATTCCTCGTTACCTGCCTGCTGTATTGGTTTGAGCACAACACACGCAGGTGTCAGGAGGTGGACTGACATAGTTTGCATAGTGTTTCGATTTTATTAGCGCTCGAGCCGATGGCTTTCTCTCTCCGGGGGGTTTGTCACCGCACACAGGCCGCCTAAGAGAGCCGCTCACCTCTGTGCTGCTTAAATAGATGTTTTACTGTAGAACAGCCGGTGTGGTGGCCCTGTGTGTTGATTGTCACGTCATCGAGGAGCTTTGGAAACCTGTGGGTGACGTCTACGAGGCTCTGTCCATTCTTTATACTGTCATTGGTTGTGACTTTTCTAAAAAACGACTCAGGCCTTTATTCAGGTGTGAGACTGAGATGTTAAACTATGCGTCTGCTGAAAGAAGAGGAGTTCTTGTGTCACTCCAGCTAAACATCAACCAGCACAGAGATTTAAGATATTAAAATTCATATTCAAACAGAAGACTGCAGGTCATTGCTCTGAGAAATCGTAGGAGTTACGAGTGTGTCAGAGGATTAGCAGTAAAGGACAGAGGACTAATGTCTGGCCCCAAGATACACCTGGGCTGCCAATGGCCTATCCTTATTTAATTAGCACTGTTTTTAATTACTCAAAGCAAATGCAAAGTGACTGACAGCAGTAATCAACTCAGCCCTCTGTCTCTTGCATGTGTCTTTCCTACTGCTTACATTTCTTGTATAGTACTCACGAGAGCCCGAGTGAATCATTAGTTAAACGCCTCAGAGTTAGACGCTTAGTCAATTTAACAAGGTGATAGTTGGAACAGTCAAAGATGTGTAACGTGAAATGGTATTCTAAAAATGGGCCGTATCTCACGACGGTCTTTGGGATTTGTTCCGTCTTAGTGAACATTTACTTCTTTTATCACCCCAAAAGACAGAAGATGAAGCAGCACAGCTCAGGATGTGTTTGCAGACAGAGAGTCGGGGCTGAATGGCCGATCATCTTGTCTTTCTACTTGAGGGATGTTAAAGAACTCCTAGCGGGACTCACACACCAGCTGAAAGTGCAGCACCTTTGTGGGCCATTTTTTTGAAGTCCAAATTTCGGCGTCTGAGCCACTTAAACTGAGGACGAGGAGGCCAACAGCAGATTTGGTTACCACAGCAACTGGAGAGCGGTTCTGTCTGGGAGGTCAGCAGTGATCGGTTCCCTTCAAAGGAGATGATGTTGAAGAGACAGTGGAGGCTCAGGGTGGTGCGAACCTTTCACTCTCTATCTCTGTGGAACAGGACTTCATTGATCATGCATATGCAAATTCAGAACCTGCACTGATGACGTGACATTTTAGTCATCCCTGGACGAAGACGGAGACGCCTGTAGGAGAAGCTTTCAGTGTCTCTGCTCCGTATATGCAGCAGTCTGCCAGAGGACTTTTTTAAAGATTAGTATTTGTATCATTACATAAATCAGAAAAAAATAAATCAGTTGAATTCGTTTTTATTTCCTTGGAAGGCAAATTGCTCTTCGCTGAATCTCAAACAGCTCCCATGCTGCTACTTTACTTCACTGGATTATTTGGTGATTAAAATCATTTGGAATATTTTATTAGTTTGTTTCTTTTAAACATCATATCGATATGCAACTTGTTATTTGTGTTTCATGTGTATCTCCCTGTTTCTACTAAATACTGTGCTTTGAAACTGAAGTAGTGGATCGTTCTGTTTTATGTCTTCACCTACAATCACTTTAATTAGTTTCTTCCATGAAGCATGCTAAATACACAAAGGCTTAATCGACCAGCTCACTCTTAAAATCCACTCGCTAAGCAAAGATGAATGAATAAAACAAACAACAAAGAATTAAACCGGATTCATCGCAGGGATCTTGAACTGGGATGGGTCAGACCAAATCCAGATCTCAGGAAAAACTTCAACCTGCACGCAACTTCAAACCCCACCGGGAGCGTTTCAGAAACGTTCTGTTTACTTGCTCATATTTGGTCATTTTCCTGTATGTGCTTCTTCATGTGCAAATATGCTATGTAGTTCATTTGTTTAGCTTTTGTCTGTTTTTACGACCGGATTCTCTTCATGCTTTTTCTGTGTCTGGCTTCCTGTCAGCTCGAGGTGCTCTGTGTAAATTGACGCAGGCTGCTCGCGGCATTAGTCAAAAATAGAACAGCCACGTATTCGGCGCAGGCAGAGCCGCTGGGGTTTAAAAGACTGGGGTTTGGGGGTCAGTCTCAGAGACATTTCAGGCTGACTGTGGAGGTTTGACCAGTCTGATCAGAAGGTTGGATCATCTTCTCTGCGTTCTTTGGGGGACACCCCTGCAGCCTCCAACCGTCACAGCCTAAACAAACTACTTCCACTCAGATGGATGGAATAAGCAATCGTTGCCACTGAGACTGTTTTCACCAAAAGCAGTTTAGTAGCACCTCAAAATACTGAATCAGAATCAGAGTGATTAGTCATGTTTTGATAATTAATGAATCATTTGATCTTCCCGTCATTCGAATGTAAGAATTCACGGTTGTTTTGTGTTTTGTTGGTCGGACAAAATAAGACATTTAATAGCATCCACTTTGGCACCAGGAAATTGTGCCACTCACAGTTTTTTTTTGTTTGTTTTATACACGAGAAAATAATTGGCAGATTAATGTATTATAAAATGAATTGTTCGCCGCAGCCCTCTGAATGTGTGCATTGTTGCACGCTCATTAATATTTATGCGTCCTTGTTAAATCTCTTTCTGTGTCTGTCTTTGGTAAAACATACAGGACGGATTTCTTGCTGAGACGGTGTTTAAAACTGAAATCTGCAGGAGTTTGTGAGGACATTACCCAACAAAAGCTTTTCTTCTTACATGTGCACAAATTCAATTGTTTTCTTTCATTAATTCAGGACTCTTCTCTGTTATGCATAATCCTGTTTCGTCTCCCACACAATCTCTTATTTTTCTGTCCACTCTGCAACTTCACCCCTTTTCTCTACTCAGCATCCAATAATCCTGCAGCACGCATACATTCCCACCTGCTTTTTTTTTTTGCATTTTATTTCACTTTCCCTGCTTGTCCCTTCTCCCCTTGTCAGCTCCTGCCACTCAGCCTCAGATGGCATAATCCCTGTCATATTGTCACATTACAGGAGTTCAGATGCTAATGGCTGCACTGCTAATCCAGCTGCCGACAAGCCTGGACCGGTGCCCGGTTCCCCGCGCTCTGCCCGGCTCTGTAACAGCTGTGCCTTGCCTTGCTCAGCCATGCCAGTGATGCACCGGGGATCATAGACAACAGAGCAGTCCCGACTGGTGCTGGGTAGGTGGGAGGACTGCTAAAGTGGACATAACGGGGGCGGGGCAGGAGGTCTGGAGATATGGTTAGGACTGCAGGAAAAGATATGTGCTGGGCAGGAGGGAGATGGAGGGCAGAGAAGCTCTATGTACTGCACGGATACTGGCCGGAGGCGGCGGCAGGTCAGGAAAACAAACTTGAAGGTCAATGTGCAAAGGCTTCTCAGGGTGTGACGTGATGCGAGCTGTGGCTGCATTAACATTTCAGAACAAGCAAACTACGTGAATGAGAGACAGAAATAACAAGAGAAAGTCAGGATTCACTGGAGGGAAGCAGATGCAACCAGCAGAGTATTGAGCTGTGGATGTGAATGAGCCTTGGCAAGCAATTATGGTCATTACTGTCTCCGACAATCTTTGTGAAATAGAAATTTCCCATTCTATAGCAGGCAGGGAATGTAGTTAAGCCTCCGAAGATTTGGTGTTTATTGTGAAGTTGTTCAAACAGCCCTCCCATCCATTCGAGGAGGGAAAATCGCTTTGCCTATAATCTAAGTATAACACCACTTATCAAAAATTTAAAGTGAATTAAAACCTCCTCCTTTTCAATAAAACATCTGCCCGAGAGCACCATCCCATTAGCGGGAAAGCAGGCGTTCAGCTACTTCAAAATAATTCAGCTAATTTGTCTGAAACCTTTGGGTTCAATTATTGATGAATGAGGCGTGCGAGAGCGAGAGGATGGAGAGGGACACGAGTGGACTGAATGCATGATCAGGCATGTGAGGGCTCTTTTGGGAGGGGCGGCGGTGCATCTGTGGACGGGAGGCGTCCTTCACCCTTTCACCTTCAACTTTACGCACAGTTATGATGAGCTTTAGATGGGGTTGATGAAAGCGTCTCTCTCCAACACGTTTGTGTGTGTGTGTTTGTTCTGGAGTGCTTCAGCTGAATGATGGATGGCAACATCAGGCAAATGTCCTGTTAATAGTTGAGTATAGTACATCAAGAGCAGCTCGACAATCACAGCCAGCTACACCACGCGAGCTGAATTGCTCCGTTAATTTGATTGGTGCGTTTTGGGACCGAATCAAAGCTAGAACAGGGACGGGCAAATCGAATTTTTTAAGTTTGAAACAGACTTATCAGATATTATTAGTCACAAAATCAGGAAACAGACGCTTTTTAAAAAAGCGGCCCCTCGGAGAAAAGACGCAGCCGCCCGTCGTGAACACACAAACTCTCATCTCCGTCTTCTGCTGTGTAAAGAGGGGCGACCTTTGACCTCCGTCCTCAAACAGAGCAAAGTTTGGAGAGTGGATGCAGAGGCTTGTGGACTCGGCTCTTGTGCACATACGACGGTTCAGCCTCCAGCCTGTGTGTGTGTGTGTGTGTGTGTGTGTGTTCACGCTGTTTACCTTTCATTAGACAAGGTGACGTGGTGAGAACCCGCGACTTATACGGAGCGTTCAGATTTCTTCAAAGTTCATCACGAGCTGCATCATGTTCGAGGTAAAATATTAAATATATAAAGTATTATGAGTACATAATGTGCTCCTCTTAATTCACTATTACCAGTTCTTCATTCCATCACTCTAAAGCGAACTCTCTTTGAGGAGGAAATGAGCTGTTTCTGATGTGCTCACTGAGTCTCTCTCTCTCTTTAAGTTCACTCCGGGCTGCTGAGAGGAGGCCTGGTCTTCAGAGGGGTGACGAGTTCACCCAACACACAACAACAAGAGCGAGAGCGAGATTCAAAAGGTTTTTTTAAATAGAAAATTCCTGAGAAAATTTAAATGAGGAGAAACTAAGGGAAGGGGAAAAAAAGGGGGGAAACTTGAGTCCTTTCCTGTGATTGTCCGCTCTTTATTCGCGGTTTGAAGAGGGGGTCTCGAGGTCAGAGTGGTTGGGAATGTGCGCCGAGACGCTTGAAAAGGAAGAAATGCCGTCCGAGATTGGCCGAGATTCCCAGAGGAAAAATCGGTGAGGCTCGAGGAAGTCTCTGAGGCTAATCTATCATTAGCATTCTGAAGGAACAGCAGGGACTTGGACAGAAACACACACACACACACACACACACACACACACACACACACACACACACACACACCACATTAGTCTGATTGCTACATTTATGAAGATTTGGCACAAAAACAAGCACGCGTGAACGGAGCTCACAAAAACACAGCACAGAGGCGATCAAGGAATAAACGTTCATCCAATCGAGAGCTGCGTGATCAATCAACAGAAAATATCAGCAACTATTTTGTTAATGTTTTAATTGTTTAAAGGTCCAGTGTGTAGGATTTAGGAGGATCTATTGGCAAACTAAACACTGATCTCGCTTTTTATGTGCGTGTCTCCTACATGTGTGGAAGGAGAAGGTGAGGTTGCATTCTGTAACTTCACCGCGAGGTGCCACCAAGGCTGGATTCACGCAGGACCAGGTCCTCCATTTCTGCACCGGCAGTCCCGAACACGCACTGGCGTGCGGGAGAGAAGTTGATCCAGATCCAACTTTAGGGGAAAATGTTTCACAAGCCAATCAGACGCTCAGATCGGTCAAACCACCACAGACAGCCTGAACTGTCTCTGAGACTGTCTCTGAGATTATCCAGGTGGATTCATGGACTAAACTCTGATTCTCTACCTGTGTGTTCTCACTTTGTTTAGCCAGCTTCTAAATCTGAGTCCGAATTGAATTTATGCCACAAAATAGTGACACGAAGAAGTTTAATTTGATTTGTATCCCCCTACCACCGGACAACCCTGCTACAACTTGCCGCACCACCTGATCCTGTGTGAATTCACCTTAAATCCTACACACCGGACCTTTAAGCATGTATACCAAATGTTTTATGAATCTTACATGATAGGAAATTAAAAATCGTTGGATCGTCTCGGGAGCGCTCCGCCTGTCGCCTAATGCCAGCTGGGATTGGCTCCAGCTCCCTGCGACCCTCATAAACGATTATGGAGAATGGATGAACGGATGGAACGCAGGTGCGGCATTTTAAAAACATTTAAACAATAAAATAAAGTAAAATAATCGTTAGTTATGGCACAAATTCAATCTAATTCAAACTGAAATGAGACGGTGAAATAATCTGTAATCCACGTAACATGAAACAATAAATCATTGAACAGAAGATGTAAACACTATAAGATACCTCATTATGTCCAAACACACACACACACACACACACACACACTAGTCCATATATGGTAAACACAATGAGCTCTGTTCCAGTAATGAGGGAACCCAGAGTTGTATTGATCACATGCAGTGGATCAGGGGACCTCTGTCAGTCCCTCAGAGCCCACTTTATACAGCCGGAGAACCCACACAATCCCCTCTCATTTACCACTTTACATCTCTCTCTCACCCCTCTCGCCTCAGCATCGCAACTTGTCCTCTTGATCCTTTTTTTTAGAGGCTCTCCCTCCTTTCTGCTCACTCCTTTTTCTCCTTACAACAAAAGAAACCCCCGATCTTTTGTTGCCTCATCTCCTTTTTTTGCTTTCTCTTTCTCTCTGCTTCCATGTATCAGCCTCCTTATTTATGTAAATCCATTTGCTGTGAGAATGAAGCTTGTCTAATGTCCTGAACACTGCTGGATTTCATGCCATTTCTTCCCGGTAACGGTAGAATAATGAAAATGTAAATAGCGTTAAGCTGGGTAGCTTAAGACAACCTCTTAATGAAGGCAGAGAGAGAGAGTGACGGAGAGAGAGCGAGGGAGAGCGGAGGCATTTTTAGCTTCAAAAGAGTCACAGGATGCAACATCACATACAGCGAGCCGCTGAGGGATGCGCATGGGAACCAGCTAGAGAGCGGACATTATAGGAATTCAAGACGAGTGGTAAGAGCCGCCTTCAAAATAAAGCCTGGAAGTCTTTTCAAGTCACATTTCAGCTGGTACGCTCCAAAAACACCATTCATGTGTCTTTCTCTTGTTTCTTTTTTTTCGCACGGTTGCCAGTCAATCTGCAAAGCCTGCAGTCTGAGGGAACCAGCCTCTCGTGTTGAGGGGAGAAACCTAATATTTTGTGAGCACTGATGATATCAATATTCTCGCTACCTCGAGAACTCACGTTGTTGTTTTTTTTACACATGCATTCATCCAGGAGAGTGAGGCGGAGGCGGTTATGTAATGCGAGGAGGGATCCAGGAGGGCTTCCCTTGAGCTTTTTGGAAAGAAAGTGAAAGGAAAAGAGCAAAAAGGTGACCTCTCATATGCCGCCGATGAAAAGATTGAGGCAGGAAAAAAGGAGAGGAAGGAAGGAGTGGGCAGGAAACAGAATAAACCAGAATAATTAGTGATCTCAGACAGCGATTAAAAGAGAGGCAAAAGGGAAACAATGGAGACAGAGGAAAGAATTAAAATGCAAAATAGGTTTTCGCTTTTGTTTCACGAAGACTTTCCCATCAAAGGTAAGTGCTCGTCGTCACCTTTGTAAATGTCCCTGTGCCTCTTTAAAGATTGTGGATCTACATGGAGCTCAAAAACAGCATGCGCGTCCTTGCTACGCTGCTCAACCTTGGGATAACTCTGCATTAGCACATCAGGCTGTTCAGTCAATCCCAGAGCTACTCAGCCAAACAGACCATTGGCTTGACCTTTGATTGTAAAAGCCTGCCAGGATAGCAAGATAATCCCAAAGCGTAATACAGGACAATCAAGTTGTCAGGCCCGGATCACCGTCAATAACACATTCAGGTCAAAGACAAAGACATGCACCAGCTACCCGATCTTCAAAGCAGTCAAAGTTTGCCTACATGCATGAGCAGAGAAGTAATTTAAAAATAAAAAAAGTGGAGAATCGATACAGGATTGAGGAGTTTGCTGGATAACTTGTTATAGCTGCCTTTTTTTTAATCGATCGCCATGTGAGCTCAGGCACTCGACAACATGAAGCGAGCAGAAAAGGTTATTGTGCAGTCACAAGAACCACCCACATCTGCAGTGGCACAGAAAAAAAAAATGAACTCCACAGAACAGAAACAACCAGAAGACAGGAGGAGGAAGGAGCGACGGCAGCAAGGAGGAGGAGGAGGAGGAGGAGGAGGAGGAGGAGGGAGGCGCCGTGGTGGCAAACGGGAGGCGTGGAAAGAGAGCAAGAAATACAGAACAGATCGAAAGGAATAAAGAGTGATGGAGAGAGAGAGAGAGAGAGAGACGGAGGCAGACAGCACTATTTACGGTAGATTAGTTGTTATGGTGATAAGCAGAAGGGATGAAGTTGTCAGGGTGACGGGGCTGCACTGGGCTACAAATGATATGTAAAAATAACTGCTTAGATTTTTTTGTTCTACCTTTGGAGGAAACACACACACACACACACACACTCAGAGGAATACACACACAAACAAAGCAGTCTGTTGAAGCAGGCTTCTCTCATTAGCATTTGGAGACACTCAGATTCCTCCCCCACATTCTCAGTATTTTTTTGTAAGTTTTTGCTTAATGAGGGGTGGTAGATAGATACACACAAACACCGGGGATGGATGTGGGAGTGTTTATTCCTGTGTGTGATGCTTCTAAAGGTTCTAACAACAGCAACAGAGCCAGAGGAGTGCACTTTGACAGAAGGAGACGGCCTGAAGGGGTTTTCCTCGAAGGCTGGTCTTTGTAGTTCTGCTGCCTGTGGTGTAACCTCTGGGGTTTTTTCCCCCCCATCAAACACACCTCCATATGCAAAGCGCCAACAAATAACACCACGTCAATAAGTACACATACAGTATGTCGCAGTTGAGAGTCAGCACCTCCGAGTGAAGGAGTTTAAAGGGCGGTGTTGGGGAGCGTGAGATAGACTGACAGATTGTGATTGGCGGCGTTTTACCTGGCAGGTTATGGTGAAGGAGCTGAGCTGCAGGGTGAATTTTTGATTTACCAGACCTCACCTGTGGCCATGAACTTTGGGTAGTGACTGAAAGATGGAGATCACGGATACAAGTGGCCAAAATGAGTTTCCTCTGCAGGGTGGTTGGCCTGAGCCTGAGCCTGAGAGATAAGATGAGGAGCTTGGACATCCGGAGGGAGCTCGGAGTAGAGTTGCTGGTCTTTTCGCTTTGCAAAGAGCCAGCTGAGGTGGTTTTGGGCTTCTGATTAAGATGCCTCATGGGCGCCTTACTTTGGTAGTTTTCCGGGCACGTTCAACTGGAGACCCCTAGGTTAGAGTCTGAACCCGCTAGAGGGACTTAATGTATCTCATGTGGCCTGGGGAACGCCTCGGGATCCTCCAGGAGGAGCTGGAAAACATTGTGGATGGAGAGAGAGCTCTGGAATACCCTGCTTCACCTGCTGGCACAGAGACCCAATCCCAGATAAGCAAAGAAAATGGACGGATGTTGTGGTGGAGCTCCTTAAACTCAAGCAGCTCCCTCGCTCTGACTGCAATGGACACTTGCTATATTGGACATGGCCTTGTGGCTATGTAGTGTTAACGTTAGAAAAAACACTAATTGGAAATTTAAGGATTTTTAAACCCACCAGGAGAAACGAACCAATCAGAGCAGGAATAACACGTACATGCTGATCAGTGAGCCGACCTATGACGAGGCGCTGAAGGCTTCTGGGAAATAAGATATCACAACACAGCTTGAGCACACACCTTGCTAATACATCACAGCCGTTTAATGTACACTAAATTGCCTTGATGTCTATAAAAACATCGAGTGGCACTTCTCATTTACCAACATTTAATTGCCTGTTTCAGTAGTATATATAAAACTTGCTGAATATTACATTATATTTACAACATGAATGATCCCCCGGCGTAATTGCTTCATTATCAGTGAAGACCAGCGCACACGTCTCTCTAATCATCTGCTCACTTTGGGATATATGGCCTCCCCATCATATGAAAACACACACAAATACACACGTGGCGTTACACACATACGTGTAATTTCCCTGAGCATACATTAACCAGAGGGAGTCATATCCCGGGCGTTGATGGTCTTTAAATGGAAACCGTTAGAGGGGATTTAAAGACCTGCTGTATAAAAACTACTTACCCTCGTGTGGTTTTATCAAGTGTGGAGCTTCAGTCTGAGTGTGTCACTGAAAACATCCTCCATGTTGTTCTGAAGGACTCTTGCCTGCACACTTCCAGAAACCGATGGCTTACGACAGAGGCACAAACCAATAATATAACAATTCCAACCTCTGACAGACGCTGTAATCAACAACTTCCTTGTTCTTTACTTTAGTAAACAAAATAATGAAATACAGCGCCATAAAAATCAATGCATTATAGCTTGATTGCCTGCATATGCCGGTCTGTCCTAAGGCTGTGCAGCTGTTGTGAAGCGAGCAAAGGGAAAAAAACAACAAAAAAACAGGCTTTCTATCTACACAATGCACCATCCAGGGCCAGTCTGGCTCTCCACAAGAAAGCCATTTAATCTCCAGTAGTCTGCATGTGATCAATCTCCCAGCACAGTGTTACTGCAGCGCAGGCCATTCCTCATCATTTAGAGGGAGAGGTATTGACCAGGCCGGGACAGCCTCCGTACTGCATTTGTGTGTGTCGTGAGCCAACGGAAAAAAGAATGAACAAAACTGTCCAGAGCATACGACACATCCTGTGTTTGTTCCTTTGTACATGCATGCACGTGTGCATATCTTAGACCTGCAAACGTCTCTGTGCTTCTATCACAGTCGGCTTGTTTGCGTATTGACGTGGGCTGATACAGCTGGCCATATTCTGTACTTATCGTCAATACATCCTTACTTATACATTCCTGCTTAGCGTCTCACGTCAAGAAAACAGGCACCGAGGACGGGCACTGCATTGTTAATGAGCGTCGGATGCAAACATGCAAAAAGAGAGAGATGCCGAAAACTACTCTTAGATGGGTGCCATCATTTTTAGAGACGTCAAGCTAAAGGTTCAGGGCGATCAATCGTTTGACTTCCGACTGGCTGCAGTCATATATTGGTATGTACAGATGTCAATGAAGACAGTTGATCTGTCAATAAACAATTACACTTCTTTTCCTGCATAAGCATCTGGGAAGCCTCCGGGTAGGAGACAGGCATGACAAGTGGAGACAAGGTCTCACTACGTCTTATTTGTGTATGTCATTTAGCCCTTCAGCTTGACAGAAAAAAATGTATAGACAGGCACATTTCAGTTGTCAAGTGTCAGAGAAACTGCACCAGTATGATTTGTGGAATGATAGGAGAGCGCCTCTGCAAATAAATTAAATGACTGACTGGGATTTTGTGCTCCTGTCCTCGCACTTACCATGAGGTTATTCAGGCGTCAGCTCCACGGACTTCATCCCCCACACTGCCTTGGGGCCACGTCAGATTTACAGTTATCCGTGACAGGCTCTTATCAGGGATTTGGAGCGGGACTTTGCAGCGTCATCGAGAATATCGGCTATATCGTTTTTTCATCCCCGCTCAGAGAAACAGCAAGAGGGCCGAGGTTGGGATATCACAAGTCACACACAGAGACACTTTGAGATGAACAGAATCACACAGTTCACACACACACACACACAGACGTATTATTATATATTCCTGACATCTCCTGCTGGGATCATTGGGTAGCAATGCCCTGTCATATCACAGCACAAAGACAGCAAGCTGACTGCACTGACTTTTGGGACATTACGCTACATTAGACCAGCAGTCACAGCTGGTTCGGCTCCCTGCAGCGCCGTGTTTGATCTGTTTTTACAATTACACCTTCTTTATTTCACCAGGTTTGACCCAGTGACATCAAAGATGTCTTTAACTTGGCCAAGAGTAGCAGCAACAAAGAGCCTCAGTGTGTAAGACAGAGTGGGATCTAACAGCGTAGTTGCTGAATTGCAACCCCCTCGCCTCTGCAACTCTTTCAAGCATGAAAGAGAAACTACGGAGGTCGTGAAATGTCGTACGCACGATATGCTACTGTGGTAACATCAGGGTTCAACGTGGCTCATTCCATGGTTACAAAAACATAATGATTCTTATTTTCAGGTGATTGTAGACGAATGAAAACATAAACAGTTATATTGTAATGAATCTCAGAGCCCCATGATACACCCTATCCACTATTTTCAAAGGTAGAGTCCACCTATTTAAATTCCACACAAAAAGAAAAGCAAGATTTGTTTCTATCGTAGAGGCAGTACAAGCTTCAGCTTGAAACAACGATTACTTATCAATTAAAAGTAAAAGTAGGTCTCATGTTATTTGCATTCAGAACAAGTTGCAGTTGACAAAGCTGCTCTTGCATGCTGTCTGTAACATGTTACATGTAGGAGACACGAGTCAGTTTCATGCATGTTTCAGTTTTGTGGAGGTGATCCATTTATGTACACTACTTTTAATTTGGAGTCAATAATCCCTTTAAGGAAGCAATTGAAACAACTGGAGCACTCCACATATTTCCTGTACGATAGTGCCTCTAATAAGAGTGCAGTGTTGTTTTCCGCTGCACCATGTTCACTCATCCCTGCAGGCTGTGTTTAAAAGCAATTATTCCAGCTAACAGACCGGTCAGCAGGCCTTGGAAGTGTTTAGTGATGTGTATTGTCTGGCTCTCTCGTGACATTTGGAGTGCATAAATGGACAAAGTGTTCATGCAGCGTTTTATTTCTTGTCTCCGTATGGGACGGCGGAGGCAGCGGAGGCTGTGATGGTACCGAGTCGCAGCTGTGAGGAAATTCATAATCAACACTATTGTCTGTTCATGTCCTGAGTCTAGGACAAAAACACACACACACACACACACACACACACACACACATAGAGACAACACACTCTGGGATCTGTTGACCATCCTCATGATGATACACTACAACCTTTGACCAGGTGACACTGATTGATGGGAAGGTAGTGCAAGTCCCAGCGCAGTGCTCACCCTGTGCACATGGTGAGCCCTTGGGGAAGCCTCTGATGCAATGAACCATGTGCAGTTTTAACCCAGGGTATGTAAAACACACAACCGCACCACGGGTCAAAGTCTGAAGTGAAATGTCAGACATGCGGATGCACTGAAAAAAAGATTTTGTAGATTTTACGGTGAAAAACTGTCAAACCATGACGGTAAAAGACTGTAAAATATACCATGAAGTGAAAACACATATTTCATATTTCAAAACCATTATTTGCACACAATTTTGAGGTAACTTGTGTAAAATACAGTGGTTAATTATACAGTAAAACACCGTAATATTCAATGTCATATTTTACGGCCTTTTACTGTCATTGTTTGGCAGTTCTTCCACCGTAAATTTTACAGACATTTAAAAAATATGGAATAAAACACCAACCTTAAACATGAACTCAACAATATTAATATCCTATTACTGTAATATCAGAAAAAGTTATACCATATTTATTACGGTAAAATTCCGGCAACCACAGCTGCCAGTTTTTTTACCGTAAAAACAAAAGTTTCTTTCACATATTTTATGGCAAAACCTTCATTTATACGCCACTTTCAGGTGGATTTATACAAAATAAAGTATTTGATATTAGATGCTGTAAACTGTGCAGCAAAACACAGTAAAAGACCGTAAAATATGGCAAAATAGAATAAATGGAATGCCATCTTTTAACATGACATCCAGTTCTAGTGTGCAGCACAGCTCAATCCGACCCCTGCCCTGCCTTCACTTTTTTACCGTCAACCCAGAGCAAACATGCCAAGGCATATGATACTCATATATCATGACGGTAACAATCTCTGGGTCGGCCGTGCAGAAGAAAAAAAGCCATCATGGCTGAGTTAAAGGGTGTTACTGGCATACAGTAGCATCTTTTCCACAGTGCAGAGCCGCATTGACTGCTTCACAGTTCTGTGTATGAATGAAGTGTCATATTTTCACGCTGCAGCTTTCCAGAAACACTGGAGAATTCCCCATAACATCAGTCTCCAAGAATCATCCCACAAAGCTTAAGTGCACCTCCTTTCAGGTTTTTAGATCCAAGTGGCCACTTTTCAGAGCCTGGACCAAGTCTTCCAAATGTTGTACCCTCTCTGGATAATGTTATTTTGACATAACTGGGAACAATATATGCAGAGAGGTCAAGACCTGAAAGAGAAAGAGTGCAGCTGAGTAGGGGCTGAAAGCAGGTATGCTTAAGAAGACTGAAGGCCTGAATCTAAAGGGGAACAGTAGATTATTCGGTCCACCAGTTACTATTGCTGCTTCATCCCCAAGTTCCCACAGTGATCACTTCCTTGACTGATCTCTGCCGAAAGTCTGATTCAGTCCAGTGGACACAGCAGTGCCATCAAGTATGTGAGAGGGATAAATGTAATTTTTCCTTTTTGTTTAGTCTACAAACTTGCTCTGGATTCATACAGTGAACACGGAGCTGGAACCTTCGTCTTCCCAGGGTAGATAGCGGATGATGAGGTGGTGTCTCTGTGAAAGTTACATCGCTTCACCCGTGAAAACATCTAAATAGCAAAACACAACGTACGATGTGTCAATAACCCCCCCACCCACTGTTTCCTATGTAAGCCCACCCACCGGCGGTGTATTGATGTGTGTCGTCGTGGTTTGACGTGCATCAGCTTGTAGGGATACGTCACTGTCCTGTTTCCCAGCGTGTTGTCCAGAATTAATTTTCTGTCATCAACCACCAACCATGTGTTTTTTTTTCCCTTTTTACAATCCTGTACAAGATGTAAAGTATCACAGTATTGTCATTATGAATTAATCCAAAGACGTCAGTGTCAAATACGCTGACAGTTTTACTTCATAAAAGACCAAATGACTGATCGAATTTAATCCATTTACCCTTTCAGCAGAGTTTCTGACGGTACAGTAAGTATTCTTCTTCATCCTCCGTTCTCTTGATCTTAACAATGTTTGCACTGTATTGTGTTGACGTGTGCAGATCACCAGTTCTTGTGTTCTGTCTCATACTGTAGCTCTCACCCATATTTACCATTCCTCAGTGTGGCTTACAGCCTGCTGCAAACTGGCAATTGGGTTTGCGAGGAGACTGATAGCCAAGTTAAAGGATCTCTGTCTCGTCTGATAAAAGTCTGGCCTTTTGTGGGCCGATCTCCAGCAGATAGGCTGGAACGGGCCTACTCAGGTCTAACCGGGTCAGGCTGGACCGGGAAGCAGACAATTGGAGTCTGATGGATGGACCCTGACAGCTTGTCTCTGTCAGAAACCTGCTCAGCGTCGCTGGGAGTGAATCTCACGCAGTGTCAGCATGGCCTTGGTCAGTCCACTGCACAATCACACTGAGGTGAGAGGACACGCTGAGCAGAGCGCCTGGAGAAAAAACCCTCATTTGCAGCAGGAGCAGCGCGTACACACTCCAGGTTGTGGGTCAAACACAACCGGTGTATGAACAGCTCGTTTATGCACAGCAAAAAAAAAAAAATCACACACCAACAACAGCAATCTGCACCAATTGATATCCAATCCTACTGAGCCTGACTAGTCATTAAAACCATGAGAAGTGCCAAACGTGGCGCAAAGAATGAGGGAATAAGACACACATGCACCTTGCACACCTTTGGGAAAGTAGCACGGGCCTCCACATCGACTAATTATAGGATTTTGGTGTGCTACAAACTCTGGGAATGCCGTCCGGACGCTGAGAGAGAAAATCGATTGAATAGCTGCTTTATCTAGTGTCTCCTGAGGGCTAATCAAGCCCTCATAGCTGATCCCTCAGCCATAACTATTCAAGGTTGTGCAGTCAAATTCCCTTCCACTTTCTGCAATCCTACAAAAACAAAATAGTATTCCCATCAGATACCGAATGCCCCACGAACAAATCATTAGAGCTGGAACCAAACAAAGGACTCTTAGTCTCAAACTTTCTTTTCCTACTCAACACGAATAATAATAACACTGACAAATGCCTTTGACCTAGCTGCATGCAGGAAGCCCGAGGTGGTCATTGGAAGTTAATTTAATAGCAGTCATGAGAATCCAGCTGCTCCATCTCTTTCATCCCCAGCACATGAAGACAAGTATCGCAAACCCTTGAACCAGAAAACAATCACCCACCAGGGGCTTCATCAGCCAATTAATCTTCTTTACCACCACATTTCATCTTTAACGCAGACAGCGAACCTTCTTCCTGCTCAATTTGTCATAGACTAGTACCGGAGAGGAAGTTGGAGTAACGCAGAAAAATGAGTTTCGCATGATTTCAGCATGTTTCCTTGTTTGACGACGTTGAGCATCTTTTCAAAACATCTGGCTGTTGACAATCACAGGCAGGAACTCTAAATGAACAAAGAAGCTGTCAAGTTAACGCAGCCTGGACACCGATCTGTCCGAGCTGTTACCCCGGTGCAATCATGCACAGACCTAAGAAAGTTACAGCAGCTTCCCTTCATGTATCCTGGATCTTAGCAAAAAAAGAAAAGTGTGCTCTGACACTGACAGCTCTTTGTAGGGTTGATATTCTAAGTGCACGTGTTTTAATCGCCGTTAGAAGAACCAAAAACAGCTCGTGTCTATTGCAATCAACGTATCCACAGACAAAAATAAAAATACAGAGTTGTGCATGTCTCTGATTTTCTTGCATGCTTAAAAAAGTCTCCTCCATTTATATTCCCTGGCTTTAAAATGAAAGTGAATAAACCTGGTCTACACCGACGGGAGGCTGCGGTACTTTCTTGCAGAAGCAGAGGTCAAACAGCTCTTTAGTTGAGGTAATTAGATACGAACTCAAACGTTGATTTCATGCAAACAATTTAATTGAAATTAGCATTTCAGGCTGCCACCGCACGACACCATTCATTTCCCCGTCATTCAAACCATTCAAAGAGAGAGCGCGGGGGACAGAGGGGGAGAAAATGACAGCGTCCATGTTCCAGATTACAAGTTTAATGTGAGCTTGTCTGATCTTCCACATGCATCAATTTATAATCTTTAAGGCAGACAAGAGAAGCCTCTGGAAGTGCCACTCAATAGCCAAACTGCCCTGTGCACTCGTCACCTTTGACCCCTTCAGTTACGGGCTAATATTGACTTCACGGCTATCGATATTTGACCAAAGGACCCCGAGGACTCACTTGATTGATCTGATGTGTCTCTGATATATATGGAAATCCTCCGAGGACCAAACCACACAGGTACGTGTGTGTGTGTGTGTGTGTAGACACATACCTTTGCATGCACGTGCATTCAAAGTCCGACATAAACCGTGACGACACGACTCTCATTATACAAATACTCGCTGAGACACATGAATGCAATCAATTCGCCATTAAGGACAACTCGATAGTTGAAGAGGAATCAAGTCAAATTCCATGAAATGTCTCTCACTGTGTTTCTTACAGGAAGCTTGTTACGAGAGGTGAATGACCAAAGCTTTCATATACTATAACTTAGCTGGATGATAATTATGCGATGGATTTTCAGACTGCAAAACTGCTGAATCAATTATATCTCATTGATTTTTTTTAAACAGTCTTCAGGGCGTGATCGGGCTAATAGGCTGATTTTACTGACATGAGCTCGGCCGTGTGCCTATAACCTTTTATTTTAGCTAATTACAGGTATGATTATTATCTTAATGAATTATAGCGTAACAGGCATTTGTGTCCATAAAGTCGTCTAATAGTCTTTTAAAGGGGAATAACAGCAACTTTAACCCTTCAGACTCCAGCAGCGTTCCAGCATGTTGATGCAGTCCATCAACAGACAGTTCTGTTTTTAAAAAAACACAACTTCCACTTTGAATTTGACATTAAAGAAGTGGCAAATAACCAAAAACTGTTATATTTCCTTCATAAGAACAAACATCTACGACGTGGTCAGTCCTCCCTGCCGCCATCTCGGCGAACACTCCCCTGGAAAACACCCATAAAACCTGTATGAAATATAGAGGAGGGACTCTGGGGCGCTCTGGGGTCTAAAGGGTTAAATGTGGTACATGTCTAGACACTTGGGAGATTTAATAACATAGATTTACAGCCTAGCGTTCGAGTCTACTCTTCTTCAGCTTTTTATTAGCAGCCGTGTTGAGAGTAACGAGGCCTCGCGTTTTTAAAACGTCGAAATCGTCTATTTCTGATGGAATTGGCACCTTGATTGGAATCACAGGCGTGAAATAAATCCTGCAGATTTGTAAAGTCAAGGTCAACTTTGGTGCCATGCAATATCTAATATCATTGCTTATTATTATGCTGCGCTACTGCGATCAGTCACAACGACGTGGTTAATATATCTTATCGCTTGTTTCCTGGGTGAGGGTTGTTTTCTCTGTTTAATAGGTGTATAGGTCAGTGTGTCTGTATTCTGTGTCGCTGACACACTGAGCACATTATTCACTGATAAGTCGGCCTTCTGCTCGCTGTGACTGTCTGTCCCGTGAGTGTGCTACCTTCAATATAAAACCTTTAGCTAAAGGTCAGTCCTTAAATCTTCCGACATGCCCGCTCATGTCTGCAGGACAAACACGTGCACGTTCTTGTACGGCAGCAACAGATTTCGAGGCAAGAAAAATTATTATTTTATCATCTTGGTGACAGTTTTACTCCCATTAACCAACATGTGAATCCACCAACAAGAAAGACTTTCTCTTCACAGTCCCTATATGTATTCCTGTCATGGAAACTTTCTACCCTCAATCTTTTTGCTCTCCATTTTTTTTTTTGACCTTTGCATTTGTTCACAATTGATGCTCAATTTGCTGGCATTTAGAGGCAAAATGAGTTTCACGGTAACCCTTGGTGACCCAGTCGATGAGCAATTGGATCATTTGGTAGCTGTCACTCTCGTTTTGATGGAGGCAGGTCCAGCTAATTCCAAGAGGTACAGTGTATATCTTTTCATTAAATCACAATGCTCTTCACCCGAGAGCACGGCGAGAGACACGAGCTGCACTTATGTTTAAATTGCTCGACATTGTTCCAGTTTTCCCCGCGTGAGTCATTCTCACACAGAAGTGGGAAGGGCATCATGCCTTGCAATTACCTGCCTGTCATCCGTTTTGTGCATGTAACACACACACACACACACACACACTGTGAGACATCAGGGTTCTCAGGTAGCACCTGAAGCCTGAAGAATTATGAGTTATGAGTCAACAATAAACAATAATTAAAGATTTTTACCAGCTAAACACAATCCAACAGTGACAATGACACCGAGACAGTAAAGACCGAGGTTCATAAGCACAAAAATAAGCCCTGGCCTGGTCCACATATAAATATATATATATGAATAGCCATGGATGCAGAAAATGCAGTCACAACCTCACAACCTTGGAACACACTCACACACGTGGTGGTGCATGCACAGGCTTCCACGCCGGAAGCAACACAAGACACGGTGTGTTTAAATACCTGAGCCTCTCTTTGAGACCACCTTCACAGTCTTGGACAGCGTGACGTACAGCAGGATCAGCAGAGGGCTGGGAGGTCTCATCTTCCCCCCGTCCTCACAGCCTGAAGGAGAAGGAGAAAGAGAAAGAGAATTATCGGACACTGAGATCAAATACCTCCTCGTTGCTGCCAGAGCTACTAGAGCGTCAGCGTGGAGGGATGTTCTCTAATAGCCCAAACACTCCAGCACAAGTAAGCACACATACTGTTGTTCAAACATTTGCATGCCCACACACACACACACACACCCGCTCGGACACTCACGTCAACAAACCACTTTGCACATTTCCCCCCAGGGGTTTTTTCTTGTAATGATTTTCTTTCATGATTGCAATTGAGACGGGTTATCATAGCAGGGATATATTTCAGGAGAAACCATTCCCTAAGATGCTGACAAATCAATAAAGAAATCATTACATGTGTAAGAAACAGCACGTTTAATCGCCGGCTTCATTAAAAATCGGGGCAGACCTTGAAAGGGAATTTCATATTATCACCTTGTGACTCGCAGAGACGTGGCAAACATCCCACCCATATCCCTTATTGACTCATATATCATATTAATTGATGGAGGTGACTCATTCTGCACTCCTTATCTTCTCTGAGTAAATGACATAATCTAACATGGAGTAATTACCCTCTAATAGCAGCTCCTGAAATAGCCGGTGCCGCTGTATAAATTTGATGTTAAATATAAAAAAAGAAAACACACTCGTCAAAGAAACTGTTTGTCGTCTGACTGTGACACCAAACAAAGAAACATACTGCACGAAGACATGAATGAAATTCAAATGAATAACTAAAAAGAACGCAGTACAATGAAAAGAACAATAATAAAGATAAAAAGACAATAAATAACCACCGAAGATGAAGAGATTAGAAAAAAGACAATGTCACAAAAAGACGAGTCTGTAAAAAACGAGTTTTGAGTTCACTGATTCAGCGAGGCTCATCAGAGTCGAGGGGTCCCGATGGAGAAGGCGCGGTCACTGGGTCTCTAGTTCTGAGACTCGACCTTGGAACAACCAGAAGTGAGCCAGCCCGAGGATGTGAGGCTGCAAGCTGGCTCGTACGGGGTTAGTATGCTGGTGATGTAGTTAGGGGCTTTAAAAGTAAAACCTTAAAATCAATCCTAACCAGACCGGGAGTGGACGGAGGGAAGCTGGATGGTGAAATGCGACGTCGTCTGTTAAAAGCCTGAATTGACGCCAATCTTCTCGTCTAACTCAGCGTGAAGCAAATAAGTGCCCCCAAAACACTGAGCCTTGTTTCACTTTAAGCATTGAGGATCAGGGTTATTAGGGTTTATTGATTATCTCCCTGTGCTGTCCGAGACTCACACAGTTTAGGGTAGAGACCCAACAGCAATGCATGGTCCATCACAATCAACCAGATAACTCCACGCCGAGTGCACCGCCGCAACATTCCCCACGTTATGAAGAGAAAGAGTGGGAGAAACACAGGGGAGAGAAGAGGAGAAGGAGAGGAAGACAGGGTGTATTCAATCCTTGGTGTTGTTCAGTATTCTCAGTAGAGATTTGCCTTCGGGAGGTTCAGGTTGAACCGCAGGGTTTTGGTAAAGATGGTTCTGGAAGTGACAAGGGGTCCAAGTTCATCTCAGGGAAGATGGCATGTCTTTATTCAGATAAAGCACTGGAGGTCAGAGATGAGCGATGGAGGGGTAAAAGGTGACAGGTGGCACAATCAAAGCTGTGAGTGGCTGTATATCACAGACAACCAAACAGAATACAGTGACTGGACTTTTAGAGCCAGATCCATGTTTCTGTCAGTCTAACCATGAGAGAAGGAGAACACAACATACAGCAAATTAACCCTGTGAACCAGAAGGAGGAGGACGAGGACTCCGGCCTTTGGAGACAGAAAGCGACAGCACAGAGAGCCGGAGCCAGGAGGGATCCTGGAGTCTGTGGAGAGTCACGTGCACTCCAGATTAGCATAGCTAATGAAAGGAGCCTCTCTCAGTGTGTGTTTACACGGTACTTGCAAGGCCCGCTGTGAAAAGAACCTTTCTCTCCTCCCCGATCGCATTCTACTAGGAAACGACGTTCAGTCGATAAACACCGCTCTGCCAAAAACATTCTGGCAAATTCCTCAGCTCGAGGATTGGCTCCTCTTTGTTTGACTAAAAGGCCTTTAAAAAACACACTTGCCGATAAGCTGGTTTAGGTCTAATTGTGCTTTTTAGCTGCAGATGTAACCCCGCGGTCAGTTTATGGCTAAGTGCACGCACAAACCACCAACCAGAGACAATGTGAAAGACATCCTACAACCACTGCTGCACCGCCGTCATAGGAATTTAATGAGACAAATATAAAGGAGCGACCAAATACACAATGTGAAGAGAGAAAAACTGAAAAGTCAAGAAGCATAAGATCATCTGAGACCATAATCACACACAGAGAAGCAGAGGAGAAGAGGAACAGACAGACGAGATCACCACTGTGATATTTACTTTTCCATCTCTACTAACTGAAACAGCAGCAGTGGACAGGCTTCACTTTCTTTGTAGCGATGGGAAGTCCAGTTCTTTTTAGTGAGCCGGCTCTTTCGGCTCCCAAACATCTCTTCATGTTAGAATTCAGACAAATCTGGCGGAGTTTGGACTCATGATTTGTATGTGTACGCACATATCACTTACTGTATTCAACGCATAATTTGTACTAAAGCAGGGGTCTTCAACAAGGGGTCCATGATCCCTAGGGGGTCTGCAGAGGTACTGCAAGGGGTCCCCCAATTTTTGTCATAATAATTGATAATTTTTTTGACAATTGGCTCACTAAAAAGAACTGGTGCATCACCTGATGCTACCCCTTCCACTGCACCGTACTAACCTGTTCAGTGTTAGCAGTGTGAGTGTTATTCTACTCAAAGCAAGTGAAAATAATCTGCCAGTGGGGAAAGCTAATCCCAGTCTTAAACTGGGGTGTCCAGAGCGACACCTCACTGTCTAACCAACAACATGCCTGGTCCAACTCCTGCCTGCCCTGTAGTCTGTCCAATAAAGCAAAATAAAATAATTCCAAGCTGCTTTGTTTCCGTAACACGACTGAGTGATTGGCAGGTTGTGTTTCTGTAGCGTGCAGGATGGAGAGCTGCCCCCCCGTCACAGCCTGATTCGACAGAACAAAGCCAGCGGCACTCCTTTTTGTCCCAATCATGTCACGCCTTCACAAGCTCAGTGGGCTTTTGGTCCTGCCAGCCATGACATCACCAGCCTGCCATCCTCACACACACACACACACACACACAGAGGCATTGTGCAGGACCCCCACAAAGACCCAAAACACACCTCGTCTCCCTTCACCTCTCCTCCCTCTGCGCCCCGCCTCCATCCCTCTGCATTCTCACCACTCAAAAGAAGCTCCTTCTAAACTGGAACAGGCCTCAGTGTCCTCTGCAGAGCAGACTGCTCGTTGATGGACAGATCGGGGAAAGTCTCAACACTTCACACATTACACATCAGTTTGTCATTTGGTGTCATCACTAAAGATTATTCCCCCACAAGGCCAGGTAGCCTCACAAACTAATGCCTCAGTCTAACGAGTTTAATTAAACTACAGTAAATCAAAACAATCAGTCACAGCAGCAGACTCCTGTATGTAATGGAACCCAGTTCACTACTCCAACAAGTAGCCCGAGCCTGAGTAACAACCTGCAACTAAGACGATTTTGGAGATCGTTCCAAACTGAATAAATACACACATGTAAACACTGAAACTGCTTTGCTAGTTCAGTCTTGTAGTGCAGAAGATATCTGCTGAAAAAGATTCGGCTCCTACTGTAAGTCTGTGAACTTCACATTTATTTTGAAACTAATAGCGCTGATGGAGCGTCCAAAAGTCAAAATGTGTTGAACAAAGATCACAGCATGTCTTTATCTAAGGAAATATTCAGCCTGGGTCCAGATCAGTCCACCTTTAGTCTTTAAAAACAACATTTTCTCTGAGGTCACTGAACGAGGTACACACCTGTATTAACGAGGCAGTCCTCCATAAAAAAATCATTACAGAAAGATGATTTAAAATCTGAAATGTATTACTTTATTAAAGTTGCAGTCTTCCAGTGTTCATATTTATTTACATCTTCTATATTTTCAGGATGAGATATTGGAGTTGACCAATCAGATTGCTCGGTCGGAGCTACTTGTTTATAATTGAGGTTATCTGAATAAACAACGTGTTTTACTGTTTCCAAGGCGACATGAAGAAAAAACACAATGATGCTGAGCTGCCGTTGCTGAATTCTCCACAAAACCTTTAAATGGCAAATCCAACACGCCTGATTGATGAAAGAAAACGTCGCTGTACTGTCCAGAAGCAGCACAGATATATATCTCATCTCGTAATGTCATGCAACCAATCTGCCATGGCTCGTATAGTTACAGCCAAGCCTTCATCTCTGAGGTGTCGGGAGCAGGTGTGTCTGAGGAGGCGCACACAGGGGCATGGCGTGATGTCCACGCTCCAGCGATGCATGAAGCATGCACACAGTGGCACACATGCCGTTTGCCTGCTGCTTTTTACCAGAAAACGAGGAGCACGGCCCTGCACTGCCTGCTGACTCGCCCCCCTGACAACGGAGCAGAGGAATTTACAGTCTGTTGCCATTGTTACAGGACAGCATCTCCCAGGATAGCTGTATCTCCTCCCGTCTTCCCAGAATGTTTCCCCAAAATTCAATTATCACCTCATGCTATTTGTTGCAAACACACTCCCTCTGCCAGAAACATTCTGGCAAATTCACCTTTTTTTTTTGTTTTATCCCTTCAAACTGAACAGGACTCACACATTTCTGCAAATTACAAGCAGCTCCTCTGTGTTGCTGTTGCTATAGGACGCCGTTGTGCCATTTTAAGACACAGAAAGGAAACCTCCGCCATCTTGGCACAGCGAGCTGTGGATGATTGATCATGTGATTTAGGGATTTAATCCAATTTGAAGGCAGCCTGTGCGCCGTGGTCTTAGGTAAAGAACGTCTTCATAGCACTGAGGCTCCGTGCCCTGACAGGACCAGACCTGTCTCTAGATGATCGTCTGAAACGTTTCACTGTCTGAGTCACGCTCGTTGATTTCTTCTTAAACATACACTGTGCCATCTAGTGTTTTTACTGTAAAACTGAGTCTGTTCAAGTTGATTTCAAAGTCATGAACTGTTGAATAGATTAGAAAACAGTTTTTAAATGATCTGCTCTGTTCAGTCATCACATTCTGAGTTTCATCCAGACGAGAAAGCGCACGAGGCTCCGTGTTTGCAGCCGTCTCTGCTGAGTTATAGCAAGGTCACGGAGCCAGGTGGACCGCTCTGCGTACGCAGCTGTAAATACAAGGAATTAACCTTTCTCTCTCTCGCACATTACAAGAGCAGGAGTAGTTTTTTTGATCAATATTGCATGAGTAATAACTGCTGAATATTAAATGAGAATTCAGAAAATATTCCTCAGATCACAGCCTCGCTGTCACGAGACGAGGATATGTATATATACGGTGTATGTATACCATCCTCCATTCGACGGAATGCTACATTATTTATGGCGCAAGCAGCTGTATGGGGTAATCTTTGAAAATATGCTCTGAGAGACGTAAACGGACTGATGATATGCAGCTGGAGTGGAACACAGCGAGTAAGTTCAGATTATGATGTTTGTGTGCAGATGTAACTCACAGTCATCGTTATTCTCTCCCTATCTGTAGCTTTTTGCCGACATCAGATGTGAGACAAAGACAAAGAAGAGCACACACACACACACACACACACACACGCACACACACACACACACACACACACACACACACACAACAAGTGAGTGAGTCATAGGTGTTTCTGTGTGTCACTGTGTCAAAGAGATTCATGCTGAGGTTCCTAGTAAATGGACCACAACACTGCAAAGTATCCTTACTGTATACCTACCTGTTCCTGTTTCTACGCCTGTACCATGTGGCATGTGTGTGTGTGTGTGTGTGTGTGTGTGTGTGTGTGTGTTTGTGTGTGTGTGTGTTTGCCAGATGTGTCACAGTGTGAGTCAGGTCCCATGAGTGTTTCTCTGTCGCGGTAATGCAAATCACTGCCTCAGAATAAAGAAATAAGGCCGTTGGTAGGCTGAGTGAGCGTTCGTTAAAGCACATTTGACCGCTTTTGACCACGGGCAGCCCCCGTTAATCTCCAGAGGTTGGAGTTAGAGTTAACGAGCAAGGTGCGGTGAGCTATGCCCTGCCTCAGTCCCAACATACACCTCTTCACTGAGTGAGATTAATTACAGCACGACTCTGAGCCAATCCGCACCCCTGCTGTTCTCGTAGCCCCCGAACTTAAACACACGGATACCGTGCGTGCACTTTCGGGAACATAAAATGCAACAGCGTGTACATAATTAATTAAAGGAGCTGCGAGGCAAACTGGAGCCACTTGCACATGATCGGTCAAGAGCAGAGCGGTGGGTTGTTGTTGTCTGAGATCAGACACATTCCACCAGCGCTGAAGCATTTTCCACCAGTGGTTGTTGATTGCTTGCAGCTATCCCCCCGTGCCCAGGTCCATTGTCAGCTGTCCGAGGATGACTGGCCGCAGAGACACTCTCGTGCTTCCAGTCAATACCGCCTTTGATGGAGAGCAGGGGCCAGCACTCTCCTCAACCATTTAGTGTACACACCCCCACTGAGGGCAGCCAGAACACAGGCAGACTAAAAAGCACTGTTACACACCAACACACACATTCAGGTATGCACAGTTGTTAAATGCATGTTTTCTATCATTCTTACAGTGCTCATCTATATAACTGTATTCAGATCAGCTGTTACTCTCCAGGCATGCTTACAGTGTAACTTTAAGAGACAGGTGAGCATATTTGTGATGATATTATAGTATATATATTCGAGCATTGTTCATGGTACAAAAAACAGTTTTGGTCTCTGTAGCTAATTTCCCCGTTCATGACAACTGTACTGAGGGTGAATTTATATACAACTTGTGACGGTTTTTATGGGTAACAATTATTTGAATTTCTTTTTGTTTTTTTGGGGTGCCAGCCAGGACTCAGCCTGACAGTTTAAAACTAGTTTACCTCTGACATAAACCACACAAAGGGTGCATAAATCCAAACCACAATTCATACAACCTTAAATCAAAAAGGTGAACAAACCAAGATACCACTTATAAATATATTTACACCACAGGAAAAACCCATAAACAATGTCCACCTCAGTTCAAAACAAAAAACAACTGGCTTCTGTTTCAGTTTATTTCCAGCGAGAAAAAATGGTTCCCCCCAAAAAAAGGGAAAGGAACAAAAAAAAAAGGTTTTATATTCCCGGTTTATTTCCCACACACCAGGCGACACACCGGGACTCCTCCTCCATCACGTGGAAACAAACGTCCTTCGTAGCGGGTTCGATCTGCTCCAGGACGGACGTGTAACGGAGTCGAGGGGCTAAGCTCGTTATAAACTCACCTGTTCAGGTTATATTAAGGCTTAAAGTTATGCAGGATTGGACGCTTTGATTGTGTCGTTACAGACGTCTTATTAAAGCAGCAAGGCGCCATTCGGCCCAATTTAAGTCTGCCAATGCTCCACACTTACAGTCAGTTACAGTCGTAACAGTGTTGATGGTAAGTTACTGTAAAACTACAATAAAAAATGTCAAACAGTGTAACAAATAAAAGCACATCAAGGTGCTGATGGGTCGGTATGATGCGTGTACCACAAATAAACTCTGAACTGGGTTAAGAACATCAAGTCGAACACAAACCGAGACTACAAAAAGCTCTTACTGAAACACAGATCGTACGACATAAATACGGTTTCTTTCTGTTGTTATAATTACCTTCATTAGCATACAGTGTCACATGTGCAGTGTAATGTGCTCTGCTCTCTCACCGCAGGCCTTGAACAGACTCCCACAGCACAGAGAAGGGCTGAATCATTTCACCAGGCGAGGGTTTTACCGTCGATGTGCTAAATTGTATCCTCTCATCAGCCTAAGTAAATAAAAATACCTCCAAATGGTTTGGTATCGATTTGTTTGTGTTTTATTAGGAGAAAAACATAATGCCCTTCATTTGCCAAATTGCAGTCTGATATTGACAGCTGCTCTTAGAGGGCGTCCAAGTGTTCCGCGTAATGCCAACACTTCTCTAGCTGTTGTTTTCTGCTGGGAGTGGATCTTTCTCCTTGCATCAGCTTAGTAAACCCTGTCTTGGATAAACTACGGCTCGAATTGCAGAAGCTTTCCAGAAATCTTTCAATCCTTGAACGAGGAAAGACGCCCGTGATTGGCTTTGCACGCCTGAGCTGCAGACAGACACGTAGCTGCTGCAGAGAAGCACAATCCCCTGATGAGGAATCAGCAGCCGCTGTTTAGAGTAGGAATGCATCGCCATATGTTAGAGAACTGCACGAAAAACTGTGACGTGATGAAAGAGTGAATATATCGCATGAGGAAAAAAAGCCCATACATTTGCTATATTTCCCTCCTATCTAGCTGCGGCTGTGAAATGTGCTGGATGTGCCTATATTAGTGGCGTGTGGAGAGGCACTGCGGTCCATCCTCTCAAACCGACAGTGGTTTCTTGAAACGAAGCTCCCCAAAGACTGGAAATGCTGGCCTGAGCGCTTTTCAGCTGGATTGTGCATTTACGCTTTGGTATCCATGACAGAGTCTATCCTATTGTCTAAAGGAGCCATCGCGGTGGCAATGGAGCCTAAATGAGGCCAATAATGGTCCTCTGCTCGGTCCCCGGAGTCTTGCCTGTTTAAAAATCGATTCTCTGCTTGACTAGGGACAGGCTGGGAATAGAGAGAGCTGGAAGACGTAGAGAGGAAAGTGGTGGGAAGGAGGAGGAGGAGGAGGAGGAGGAGGAGGAGGGGGTTTAAGAAAGGTTACAAAAGATTAGAAAGATAGCACAAGTGAAAAATCCAGCCAATTTATCCAGCATTTCACTGCATCGCACGGCAAACATGGAGCACGACTCAAGCTTGATTAGCTCTTTTTCTTGCACGTATACGACTGCAGATTGTTTTCATGTCACGTGTTGCATCCTGTTTTTTCAAAAACAAACGTTTAAATCATTTTAGATTATGAAAACTAGAGAAGTATAAGTTCATGCATACACATAAACTTTAAGCACCAACAGCTAAACCAACAGACAAACCTCTTTATATGCGGTACAGTACATCATTGTACAAGCAGCACTTCTAATTACTACATCATTTGCCAGATGACGGAGGCTCTCGGCCTGTTTGTGCAGAGCACATCACGCCCTGTACGCGGCGTCCAGCTGTTTGCTGTTTGTTTATCTCTCATGTTTTTGCCTCCTCGTACATAAAGCTACATATTTATGTTTGTTTAGCTCTGCGTTATTGTTTTTGGCACCGCGTGTCCAGAGCTACGACCGGAGTCAGGTATGTCACAGCATACCTGGCCTGTTCTAAATATATTACAGGGAAAAAAAGTTGCCCATATTATGCCAGAGCGGTTAAAAATTCAGTGAGATTTATTTCTCTGGATTGCAGCATCTTGCTCCGGATTGTCTGTCTGTCTGTCCGGGTTAGGACTACAACACGAGGCAGTTCCTAAAGTAACATGGAGAATCTTAACTAGTTGCTCAAGGTTTCATTGTTTTGGGAGGAAACACGCTGAAATGAACAAATCTGTGAATCTGGAAGCGGACGTAGCCTCACGTCTCATTTCATCTAAACGAAACAGTTTATGAAGAGAAACTTTATGATCAGTCTGATGAAACGTGGCAACAGTTGACTCCTCATGATGGATTATTTCTACCAGCTCAATAAAAAGTTGCTTTGATTTGGAGAAAATGAGCTCAGGAGTTTCATAAAACTAAGTATGGAAATATCTGAAGTCGTGTACTGAACACTGATCACATCCATGTCAGCTGAAAAATAGCAACATCTCACTCTGTTCATGCCAGAAAAAGAAACTAAAGCACACACACTCAAACACACACACACACACACACACACACAACACAGCAACTTACCAAACTGAGGCTAAAGCTGTCACAGACTCACAGTGAGCTGGATAAGTCTTCTCTTCTTACTTTTGCCGCCTACAAAGAGCCCGAGATGCTGTCAGATTTGGCAGAGAAAGATATATGGGCTCCATCACGCAACTTGTGGGTGTTGCAGAACAACAGCTACAGCCAACCCCAAAACAAACAAAGAGAGCAACGGAAGGTGTGTGTTACACTGAGGAGGTCTTATTGAGCGGACGGTACCACACACACTCACTGGGGACGAGGTGGATGGATGGATGGATGGATGGATGGATGGATGGATGCATGGATGGATGGATGGATGGATGGATGGATGGATGGATGGATGAGGAATGTTTTATTCAGCGCGTGCTCACCTCCTCATCTGTTGCTCTTATTTACACCACCCTTCAACGCTCCACCTCGCTTCACCTCCGCGGTGTGTGTGAACTGTACACTCTTTAAACTCGTCTCGCTGACCTTCGACCATCTCCCGTTTGTCTCAGCCAGACACAATGGGACTCGGAAATCCAATTTCCAAATAAGCTAGCGCCAAAGACAGAGCGCAGTATAGACAAATAACTACAATAGACAATGCACGCCTGTAGACTTCTGCTTTCTTTGCACAAACGTGCTGCCAGAGGTCAGGTGATGCTGAATCGAAATTTGGATGCACTGAAAGTCCAATCTTCTATAATGATGTTTAATGTTATTTAATACTGATGCAGACAGTTGTACCAGTTGTATTCCTGTAGATGACTATTTATTGTTGAACCGAGTTCATTTGGTAGAAAAGTTTTCCTCCTGATCGGCACTTCTGTTCTCCATATTTCCTGTTCGGAGCGGTGATTGTAGTCTTTTTCAACGTTACATTTACTACAGTACCTCCTCACTGTCTCCATGTCACATTTTAATTCGTAGCTAAACGTGAATAAACGTGAATAAACGTGACGACATATCAGGCTGATATTTCGTTTAAAGTCTGTGTAAAGGCAGTTCTGAGATTTCTTTCAAAACACATTAAATATGTTGGACAATAGTTGCTGAAAACACGTGAAAAGACTTTGAATGATATATCACTGAAATGTGGAGTTAGAGGTTCAAACAGTTTTCAGGATTTTTGTGGGCGGTCCTTAAAGGGTGGCTCGATGACACGCTGAGGTCACCCTGAGCAGAGAGACAGAGATGAATTCATCTCAGCTCAGAGTGTTTCAGAGTCAGTCATGTCATTTTCTGATCTCCCACGAGTGGGCGTGGCTTATTTTTTACCTGATTTTAACACCTGATTTCATAAACTTGTTGATATTTTGAATCATTAAAATTTGGCTGGGTGGTTAATAACACTTTCTCCTTTGGTCTCACACACTCAGAACACATTTATTTATTCTGACTTTACATGAACTTTAAAGAAACAAAGACAACAACAACAACAAAAGATATCAGGATGGATCATTTCTTTGTTGTCTCTGTTGTGTCTTTCTCTCTCTCTGCGTCTTCTTTTCTGTATTATTACACAAGAAACATGCTGAGATCAAAACAATCTGGTTTATTTCAATAAAATTGCTTTGGATGCTGGAAATCCAGAGTGGTTGTTTTATGTCGTTAATATCTTATTTCCACTTTGGCTGCTGATTCAAAGATTTTACTGAAAATCCTGGATACACACACACACACACACAGACACACACACACACACAGATGCTCAGTATCATTGATTGTTCTCCGGCCATTGTTGTATCCATTCTACAGTGCAGCTGCAGCGGGTCTTGGAGAGGGGAAAGGACCCTGCGGGGAGCAGTCCAGTTATCTCAGATGAAACCTTATTATGGGATTTATGTGAACAGCAAATAACTGTGCTGTGTGTGTGTGTGTGTGTGTGTGTGTGTGTGTGTGTGTGTGTATCCCTGCTGTGAGGTTATCCAAGGTTTTGTCAAAGGAATATGGAGAGGAGGTTTTTGTCAATTGCTTTCCTGGCCGGTGAATAACCACAGCTCTTCACAGGCAGGCGTGTGTTCAGCATGTTACTGTGTGCAGTATTATAATTAGGTACATAACGCTGCCATATTACTGTCATATAATGGCAACGCACTGCGAAGAGAGCCAGAAATGAGCAGGGATGCCGGGAGAAGTCCAGTCAGCTCCTTGCGAGGCCCGGGCAGGCGGATCTGCACCCGTGTGTGCATGGAGGGAGAAAAGATGGAGGAGGGAGGAGAGGGAGAGTGAGGGAGGAGAGGGGAGAGGAGGGGAGGCATGGCAGGGGCTGCAAGCCGAGGAGGAGTGCCAGAACACTGTTGGAGCCAAGAACAGGACTGACTGGGCCTGTGTGTCAGATCAGTGTGCACACACACACACACACACAGGATGAACAGACACATAGATGTCACTGACCTTCGACAAACACACTGCAATGTCACAGCTCCAACAAACCCGATCACCGATCATCCACCAGTCCACACACTTGGTGCTTGTTCATTAGGAGCTCTCGGAGTCTGAGAGCATCAGATTTGAGCTCATCCTCTAACAGGGAGGACGTTCGCTGTCCCCTAAGCTCTTACTGTGTGTGTGCTTCTCTGCAAAAGAGCGTTTAAAGACTTTAAACAGTCGGCTGTGACTCTGTACCCAGCCATTACTGACCAATGGCACTAATGGCCAACATCTTGTACACAATGTGAGCCTACATCAGAGGCGGCTGTTCCACACAGGCAATATTTATGGCAGTCCCCGCTCCCTGGGGAGTCATTGCACCATAACACAGACCACTGCAGCTGACAAAATAACAGGGCAGAGTGTTCTTTTAGGAAACAGTAGAAACGCCTCTCTCCTTCTCTTGTTGCCTCTTACTGCTTCTCTCTTTCTCTCTCCCTTGCCAATTTTCGCGTGACCTCATCTGTGTGTTTTTTTTGTCTTTTCCTTCTTTATCGCTCAGAGCCGGGGCCGTCGGAGTGGATTTCAGAGACAAGTTGACAAGCCGAGCAACAGAAAAATTGAGATAAAGTCCCTCCTCTCTCTTATTTCTTGTGGTCCGGTCCACCGAGAGATCACGGCTTACAATTTCACCAAGCAGATCTGATCTTTGGAAAATTCTGACAACTGTCTTACAAGTGACTTCCAGCTCGGAGATTTCTAACATGTACGTCTCCGAGGAATGCTACAACGGTGATTCACTTTCCGAACCAATTATGCCACAAAAAAAAAGGAAAAAAAGGAAAAAGAAACGATTAAATTACACCTTTAAATACAATTTCATCCTGTAAGACAAGGCAATTTGCCAAGACTAATCTGGTGTGTGTGTGTGTCACACAGAAAGACAGAGGAGAAGCAGGTTTCTCTTTTCATTTCTGTGTACTGCATGTGCACATGTGTTTGAGCCGCTCATATCTCATCTCGTACTCGTTCGCCCCGTGGGACCGTGGCAAGATTTTCCCAGAACCGATGCAAAGTGACAGCTGAGAGAATGACTCCAATCGAGGCTGCCGCGGCCTACGGTCCCCGTGCTGTTGTGACAAAGCTGATGGCAGCATGCGAACACACAGAGAGAGAAACCTAATAAACTCTATTCATGCTTGTTCCTGTACCAGACATGATCAAATGATGAAATAACCTACAGTGTCCAGTCTGTTTTTTAGCTTCTAGTGGGACTAGTAGTCACATTCACACAGGCCTGAGACCTGCAGCACGTCCTCCTAAACCTGCAGACATCAAATCATCGTCCTCCAAAACATCTACAAATATCCAATACAGTCAAAAAATTAAAGTGAAGGCACAGTGCTGAAAGAAAGTTTAAAAAACTGTCAATAGCTGGCAGGAAAATCCCGTTATTTCACAGATTTGTAGAGGCTTTCTGATGTAGGTGAGTATAAAAGACAGAGCGACAGTCCACACATCACTCTGTCTGTCCTCTGATCCGACTGCTGAAGCTGTTTTCTGTTGCTATCTTGTTGTGATAAAAAGCAGCTAATATAGCTGATGAATTTCAGGTTAGATAACGAAGGTGTTTGTTTTGTTGTGTTTATTTATAGAGATCCCCAAAATATTAATCAACACTGACATTTAGCAACAGTATTATAAATATGCTGGGTTTAGCTCAACAGATAATTTGCACCCACAGTCCCAGCATGACTAAAAAAAAGAAAGAAGAATAAAAACTATGAGTTAATAGATTGTATTCCCACCTTACACCTTAGTCTGAAAGTTATATTAATCAAATGTCATCATTCTTCATCCAGTTCATAATTTCTCTACCTGACTGAGGTGAAACTGAGCTCAGATTCTGGACGTTCATCATGCGGATGAATGAAACTTAAATGACTTCATGGATGGTTGAATTTAGTCTGTCTGTGTTGTATCTCTCCTCACTTCTCCCTGTCACTTCCACAACCGGATGCAAATTTTGAACTAAAAAACGTTATTATTATTATTATTATTAATACATCGTCACCTAATTGACAAGCCGTCTGTAACAGCACCCACCTGTCAATCAAAGCCTGTATTATATATCTTTAAATGATGTTGATGAGAACACAATCTGTTTGGATTTGAATTTATAGAACAACATGTAACATATAATCTCTTCTCTTATGCTACACACAAGTATCCAAAACAGAGTACAAGGTACGAGTTACAGTAAATAACAAACTAAACTGTGAAACACTGTTAGTATTAGTATTAGCACCATTAGTGTAGCAGAAGTATTTTGGTACTTGGTTATGTACATACATAAAAAGAGAAGCCGGTGGATCATCAGTGGACCTGAGGTGGACTGAATGACGCCTGGTTGCTCAAACAAGACATCTGTAACCACACCCACCTGTCAATCAAAGCGTCCACGCTCTTAATCCTGCATAACTTTAAGCCTTAATATAATGTGAACAGGTGAGTTGTATATAAATTCACCCTCAGTACAGTTGTCATGAACGGGGAAATTAGCTACAGAGACCAAAACTGTTTTTTGTACCAGGCTGTAAACATGTTTATTTCTGCTGTGAAGTTGGACATTTGGACATGGGGACTTATGGAGACTGACTCACTTCTGGAGCCAGCCTCAAGTGGACGTTAGAGGAACTGCAAGTTTTTGGGCACTTCATTGATTTTTAGCAGCTTGCTAACATGAGTAAATAACCGGCTGGTCTGGTTGGTGACCTCTGCCCTGCACTGCATCGAATTTACAGCTCATGATTTAGAGAGACGATTTTGAAAAAAAAATGACATCCTGCTGACATTTACAGCTGACAGTTGTATGATAAGAACCGATATCTGAGAGCGATTCGTTTTGCTCACCTTCGTAAGCCACCGCCTGCAATCATCTATATCATATTAGCACTCCATAACCTCTGTATCACCGCAGAGCTCGACTGTTATTTCAACCCGTGAGTGCAAATGTCTCAGGGGTTCAACCTCGACGGTCTTCAAAACAGCATATAACTGCCGTCGTCCTAATTTGTGAGATGGAAACCTGATTTATGGAGAATGTTTGGTTATTTTAAAGTGCAGTTAATCAAGCAGCGTTCTCTGCGCGCTGTTTATTGTTCCTTTATTGTCAATCAATGTGACAAGGAGGAGATGGTCTTTTAAAACATGACCCTCCTCCAAATATCAATTCCAATGGCTCGGTGATGGAAACAATGTGTGTGTGTGTGTGTGTGTGTGTGTGTGTGTGTGTGTGCAATTAATGAATTAGCTCTGAGCCGCCTATCCTCAACCTTTTTCTACAACAGGAAACAAATCACCGGCCTGTCCTTTCTGCAGTGATCCGAGGGGCTTCATCAGCTGACAGACAGGCTAAAAGCCTCCATTCACTGGCACTGCTCTGTATTCCACATCCATGTGTTATTATAAAGTGATTGTATGCGTCTGTGCATAACTGAACATTTTGAACCCTTGAGCCAATACGCCTCAGATGAATCCTCAGCTCCCACATCAAAATGATTATTTCTAAACAAACCGTGTTTAATCGACTGCGTGCCTCCGCGGCACTCTCCATCTGGAGGATGCTGTGTGACAGCTTCCCTTAAATTACAAATATCAATCTGCCACAGTGGGAGCTCAGCTGCCAGTGGCCTCATGGGGGTCCTCGTCAAAGCAAGCAGCCTTCAAAACAAAGCCATCAAAACGCTGCGTTCCATACATGCTTTGCTCTGAGACGGCTACGTTCGTCGCCTGATCACGGTTCCACTGAAGTGACCGAATCACTGAACAGCGAGGCTTGTGGTACCAGATTAATGCGAGAGGCTCCTGGTAACACAGAGAAAATATCTGAGTGGGATTCAGTAATGAAGCTGGGCTGAAGTTGGCCCAGTGTGTGGAGTTCTGTGTCAGCCCTGCGTGGCTCCACCCCTCTCTCCCTCCACGGCAGGGACCGACAGACGCCAGCACCAAGGGCTCCCAATCTGCTGCGTTATCAGTGGTACTCTCCCTAAGCGAGTTCCCCCTCCTCATCACCGGCTGTCTGCCTGCGGCAACACCACCACCACTTACACTCCATCCACCCGCTTATTGATACACTTCACCGCAGGATCGCCTTCGAGTGCTCCTTGGGAAAGCAATGGGTCCGCGGGATGGCCTAATTCAATCAACATTAGAGGGGCCAACACACACATCATTCATCACCAACAAAGAACCAGCACAGAAAGACTCTACCAGCTTCTTACGAGGTGACCATTAACAGGCTGCCATCCTACTGGGAACTGAGCAGTTCAGTGAACGTAATGGGGGTTATTATCATGCACTTGTATCATGTAAATATATATTTTGATATGTACACATGGCAATTCTCAGGCGCACAGTGGATGGATCCCCCAGGGTTCATTTGATTTCCACTTGGGCTGTGTATCAGTTCCTCATGGCGTGCACTCTGTGCACTGCAACAGGCCCGAATCCAAAGCAGAAACTTGAGCAGGAGAAGTGCCATCAGCCATCATCACTATTTCAAATCTGCAGCCACTTTAACTCAAAGACACGTTTATAAAATGCATCAGCTGACGCGGCTGTTTTAATGTGCCAAGACTGAATTCAACATTAATACTGACAAAACTCTTATTTTAGCATATTTCAGCACGCTGTGCTCCGCGAGCGCATTTGCACTTATTACCAGCATGAATTACCGAGAAGAGATTTTCTTCTTTTTCTTTCAGATAAATATTGTATAATTAAGGAAGCACGGGGCAAACATGGAGTTATTACAGCCCTGTCTGTCATATTATTGGAGGGAGGCCTGGTCTGCTTCAGTGTTGTTTCATTAACACAAACAACAACCAAGCAGAACTCCATGATGATCAGCTAATGGATTTTTATCACCGCTCAGGACATGATGCCATTTAAAGCAAAACAGTGTAATGGCCAGAAAAAAACTGAGGAAACAGGACACATGACACACTGTGTCGTTACAGTGATGAGGCCTTCATGTGTCAGCTGAACAGACTCCAAATGTTTACTCAACAAAGCAGCTGTCTGTTTCAGCACCACGGACAGCTCCCGTCATGTTACCATGATCCATGTGTGCAGAAATCACACACACACACACACACACACACACACACACACACACACACACACACACACACATTCTTTTCTGTTGTTCAACAACATGAATAGGAGATGTGGCTCACCTGCTCACCTCCAACCGGACCTTCGGGCACCTCCACTCTGCCAGCACAAAATAGATGTAGTCACCTGACACACTAAGACAACTATCCAGCTCTGGTGACCGGTGTATGGGTGTAACCAGCCGGCATCAGACAACAGTGGTCGGTTTTAATTGTGTTTTCAAGCAACCTAAATACTCTCTCTCTGTTGGTGTGTGTGTGAGGGAGGGAGGGATGGTGGCAGCCTACCTTGATCCAAGATGCGCTCCCTCACTGCACATGTTCAAGGCAGAACACCAAAATTCCCTTCAGATCGACTTGTAGCAGTGTCTGATAAATAAAGGAAGCTGGTCCCTGAGTGTTGCCACTGAGGGCTCGCAGTGGTCCGGCTTCTTTATGTGGTGATCCAGAAATGGACCATCATCATCATCACTCAGATTCCTGCGTCATGCGTCGGTATTCCGACACGGTTCCACCCCAAAGGGGGACCGAGCTGTTTGTCGGGGGGAAAACTCGGAGGCTCTTACAGACTGTTTGAATACACGCTGTGGAGCGGGGGCTGCGTCGCTCCATCAATACAGTTAAACGAGCGTGATAATGCGGGCAGGCTCTGACGGGGCAATAAAGAATGAAGGAATGGCAGCGTGGTGCGTGGCGAGCTTTGGGCATGTGGAGTCGAGCCTTGATTTAGACTCTGTGAGTGTGTGTGGGTCTTTCACGTGCACCCCCCACTCACACCCACACACACACACACACACACACACACACACACACACACACAGAAAGAGAGAGAGAGAGAGAGAGAGCACAAGTTCTTTTTGTGGCGCAACCATTAAAAACTTGCTCTGTTTTATTGTTTCCATCCGCTGAGCGCCAGCAGCAGCCTCTGTCCTCCGCATAAAGAGCGGATTGTTCGTATATAATAAGGCTTACTGCTGCACCAGCTTCAGGGGGGGGGAAAGCTGCCGCTTCGTTTACACCTTTATCTAAATCCTCTCCTCAGTGAGCTCCAGTGAGCCCGGCGGGCCGGTGTGTGAGACTGCACTGCAGAGGGCTTCTCCATGATTGAGCTCCAACACATCCAGAGCCAAATGTACAAAAAAAAAAAAAAGAAGAGACACACAGAGATTCCCTCTCACACTGCGGCACATACCATTAAGTTTAATTATTTATCTACTGCTCTCCTGAACGTTGGATCCTATTAATAATCTTCATTTCACCCAGGTGCTGAACTTCTCCTCCTTAAAGCCTTTTTAAAGCTGATGAATATCGCACCTCCACCTCCACCACCACCGGGTTTTTCCCCCCTCTCTAGAATAACTGCTGCAACTGTCCGACAGAGAGCCAGAGTCACACAGGCGATCAATTCACTGCCGCAATAATCAGAGAACCAGTTTAAAAAATGAGGTCTGAGGAACTTTAAATGCTCACAAGAATTAAAAATTACAACAAAAAAATCCGTGCTATGTCTGAGAAAGAAAATTGGCCTACCTTCAACTCGATTCCAAAATGGTACGACGCCGTTTGTCAGTCAGTGGGGAAGGCTGTGGACATCACAACTCCGGGTCAATAGAGAAAACACGTTTCCATAAAATGGGTGCAAGCCGGTGATAGTCTGTGTTTGAGCGAGGTCACCCATTCAGCCACTCGTCCGGTTTAAAATCCCAAACAGAAGAATGGAGATCTCTCTCTCTCTCTCTCTCTCTTTCTCCCTCTCTCTCTCTCTCTCTCTCTCTCTCTCTCTCTCTCTGTCCTTTTGGAGATGAAGTGCGCCAGGCGCTCTCCTACGCAGATGTGACTTTGCGCGCTTGAAATAAAAAACGGATGATGATGGGTAGAAATGAAAAAATAAAAAAAAATCAGGACTACAACCAATAAAAAAAAATGTATATCAAAACGAGAGGGGGACGAAGCTGCCAGATGATCAAGCCCCGGTCCACCTCTCCCCCCAAAAATGTGACAGTTGACTTTTACGCAAATCGTGCTCAATCACTAATCCTCTGCTGGTGCTGCTTCACCATCCCAAACGCACTATTCGGTGCGATCCCCCACTCAGCAGCGCCGCGGTGGAGATGGGGGGAAAAGGAAATGTATGGATATACCATATTTCCGTGTCACCATGGCTGGTTTTCTCTCGTGATGATCGGGGCCAGCAGGTAACCTGAAACCTTCTGTTTTGTTTTTAAGGCTCGGGTCACCTGTCCGTTCATCTCGCTCATGACCTCTGGCTTTATCCCACAACTACAAACATGTTAGTCTTACAGGAATGTAAACATGAAGGAGAATCCATGGGACCTCATCTCATCACATCATCATCATCATCGTCCGCAGCCCTCCTCCTGTCTGTCCTTGTCTCCCTTCACCCCGTTTCCTCCTCTCTCTCCTAACAGTGAGCCTCTTTCTGCACGTCCCGCTCTGCTCGCATTAAAGCCTTTGACTTATAGATGTCTGCTGGAATTCTTCTTCCCCCCACCCCTCCTCCCTCCTCCTCCTCCTCCTCTCCTCCTTCATTCATTTCACTGTTTCATCGATGCAAACTACAGAGCGCAGGTGCAGCCGCGTGTTACAGAGCCAGCAGGGGACGGTGTGTTGGTGCACTAGGACCGGGGAGAGATCTCTGCTTTGCTCGTCGTGTGCATTGCAACTACAGAGGAGCTGTGGAGGAAACCCCCCCATCGGATCTGGCCATTATACTCCA